>NC_057808.1:5394704-5548954 GCF_018294505.1 Triticum aestivum | reverse complement strand
AAAAAAAGCTTGTCAATTTAGAAAGAGGTTCACGAATTTTAAAAAAAGCACCCATTAAAGAAATCAAAAAGTAGAAAAAGGAAAGGATAAGAAAAAAAGTAAAAAGTAAAAAAGCCAAACCGAACTAAATAAGAAGTGAAAAGGAGAACAGTCGCTCATCTAGTGAGGCGTAGCCTAGTGGTTGGAACGAAGTCCTCACCACGAAGTGGATCTGGATTTGAAACTTGGATCCCGCACCATTTGTCGATTTGGAAACAAACTAATGGGTCGGCCCAGCTCAGCACCCGTTCAGAGAATACACATTAACGGGCGCTGCAGGATTCGCCCGACCCTATGTCTTGCGTAAGAGACGAATGGAATGCTTGCGATAAGGGCAGCGAGAGATGGGCCGGCCCTGGTGCAATGGAGGCCACAGACTCGTAATGTTTTTTTATTTCTTTTACTTTTTTTGCTTTTTTACCTTTGTATATTTTCAATATATATATTACAAAAAAATTACATAATTTTTTTTGAAAACAATTACCCAAATGTTTGAAGGATGTTAAATTTGTATAGAGAAAATATTTCTCATGTATAAAAAATATACAATGTGTATGAATAAAGTTGATCATGTATTTAAAAAAATAAAATCAGGCGTTTGAAAAGAAGTTTTGAAAATGGTAATTAAGCATTTGAAATTTTTTAAATGTGTATAGAAAATACGTTGAACATTTATACATAAAAACATATAAATTCTCAAAAAAATGTTAATCATGTATTCAGAAAATGTTAACCGTGTATAAAAAATTTGTTGAATGTGTACTGAACAGGTAAACATGTGGTGAACAAAGAAACCAATGGAAAATAAAAAACAAATAAAATGTAGAAAACCCAATAAAAACAGAAAGGAAAAAAACCCCGAAGAAACCAATTCAAAAGAATGGAATAGAGAAAACTGAGAAACAAACAAAGAAAAACAATGAAAGCGATGAGAACCAAGAAAGAAATAAAACTAAACCAAAGAAAAAAGAAACAAAAAAACATACGAAAATCCAGAAAGAAATATTTAGAAACAAAGAAAAAATGAAAAAAAAATTAAAGAAACAAAGAAAACCAATGAAAAGTAAGCAAAACAGGAAAAACCTGAAGTACAAAGAAAATCAAAAAAGAAACTAACAAGAAAAAAAAGCAAGAAAATCAGGGCGACAACTATTGAATTAAACAAAAACAAAAAAAGAAACACCCAGCGAACGGAAAAAAAGAAAACAGGCCAGCCCAGTAGCTACCGTGTGGGGTAAAACATAGGGTAGCCTCGTTATAAGCAAGATATGACACATGCGCGACCAAAATCAGGGCCATTATGAAATTTAATGCCAGGCCGTCCATTGACAACCCCTAACACCGTTGACGACCGGCAGGGCTATGCGTCTGTTTGGTTGATGTCCTGGTCAAGATGCCTGGAGCTTGCCTGTGACGTGCCTGGAGGTTGTTTGGTTGCTGTCCACGGAAAAAAGCTACCAGCCTAGCATAGAGAACCAGACAGCGCAATTAGCCTGGAGGCATCCCCATTTATCTAACACTAATGCACTAGATTACAAATGGGTAGTGGGCTGTTTTCGTCGGTTATAATAACGTTTTAATGCTCCCAGGCCAGGTCGGAATCCAAACAAGTCTACCCCAAGCGCCATACCATCTCTCTCCCGGCTACTACAAGGTAAGGTCAGTGCGCCATTCCTCCAACTCGTTAATTTCTGTCCAGCAATGGAGACCGGAGGGCGAAACACTAATATTTATTTACCCCACTATATTTTTCTCAACGAACGAACATACATTGAGTACATACAAGGTCAGCGGGCCTAGCTAGGCAGCGGCGTGTGCGTACGTGCTGCTGCGGATGGTCTCATCGACCAAAGCCCTATATGTTGTATCACAGTGCGTTCTATAGATCACAATAGTGGTTTTGATTTTGCTGCAGATAATTCCATGTGGCCGTGTGTGTGTGCACACAATGCTACTAAACAATTACTTAAACGTGTGTAAAATACAAAAAGGTACTTATAGTAGTTTCATAGACTGGCGTGCTTCTAATTGTATATGAATGAATTCTGTGATATAGGTTGTTACATAATCTTTATGTTGTAAGCAGACCAACAATTATTGTTTTACTGATTACGGAAAAAGGCACCAACCAAGAAACGAAATCTCGGACAAAAGCTCCTTTGGGAGCGGAAATCCGTTGGTGCTCCCGGGAGCGTGCGCTCCTGCACGCGAAAAATATATTTCACAGTGTTAAAAAATTTCAAACAAAAAATTGGCGCATACATCTCGACATTAAATGTGTGCACATCAAGTTTCGGAGAAAACCAACATTTTTTGTGGCTTCTGTAAAAAAGACAAAAAGATGTCTTGTGAAAAGCATTTTTTAACACCAGATTTTGTCTTTCTCACACGCGATACATAAATTGTCGGTTTTTCGCGAAACAACCTTCTGAGCATGTACAATATCAAGATGTACGCGCCTCATTTTTGTTTGGAATTTTTTACATTTCAAAATATGTTTAAAACACATTTTAAAAATCGGGAGCGTGCGCTCTCATGTGCCCAAACGCCACTCTCCTTTGGGAAGCACAAGTTTCCCTTTTGTGCAATTTAATGTGCCACTCAGTCAGTGAAGTGGCCCGTACTGAAGCCTATTGTTAGAATTTTTATGTTTGGTTGTCTTATTAGAATGCTCTGCGTGTAGCGAACTCCGCTCCTGGATGTTCTTTAACAGTTGCGAGGTAAAATGAAACAGTTAGAGGAACACACCAAATATTATAATAACACCTAGAGGAACCCAGCGAATATTGTAATAACTGAATCATCTGAACTAAATATAACAAGTTTGTAGATATGTTGATAATGGTACAATGTATTTGTGGGAATAGGCACTCCATGCTCCATGGAGATGTGGAAAATTATGTGCACAAATTATCATCGAACAGTGTGTAATTCTCAATGGCTACATATACACGGCAGATTCTCCCTTTATGTTGTCAGGACCATTCTACGGTAGTACTCTCCAAGAGCCCAAATAGGGAAGATGTTCCTGTATTGGGCGTAAGTGAGCATAAGGTTGCGGTTGGCAACTCCAATAATGTCCTGTCAAGCGAGGAAACATGCCAAAGTTATTCCAAAGCACACTAGCTACTAGGAATTAACTTAGATCTTGTTGTTATATTTGTACTCACTAATTAACGATAAGTTGCAATCAATTAATTAATTGAAATTTATATAGTTCAATCACTATTTTTTTCTATGGAGATATATTGCCGTACTATTGCTTTCCCCTTACAAGCATAGCACATGATGCTCATAAAATAAAAGGGAATGACTTACTTGCTGAGGGAACTCTCCATCCTCCGACTGGAAGTTGATCAGAACCGTGGCTGCCCTATGTAGAGATGCAGGATCTCTTTGGTCCTGTTCACTCGGAAAAAATAAGTAGTACTGTCAGCATACAAACCAATTCAACACAGAATAATATATGTTGATCGTACCTATGAACTAATAATGGAGATGTCTATGCTGTTGTGTACAAGTTGCAGTTCACAAGTAGCATAGCAAATGAATACTATAGGACATGCATGCACTAAATGGGTTTAAGTACAAGGCAAGCTTCAAAGGAACAAAATCACCTGTCCGGCATCAATTAGGGCCAACATGGCCCAACTAGTGTTGATTGCGTGAGCCCGGTTGCCTTCAAGATTGGTGTAAACCTGTGTTGTTAGTTTATTAAAGCATTCACTGGTCACGGTTAATTGGAGTAATTAAGAGATGAGAGTAAAAAGAGGAAGGAGAAACTTTTACCATGTCTTGACCGGAGAGGTAACTTTCTCCCCACCCCCCTAATGGGAGAAGCTCCTTGGATAGCAGAAATTCACATGCTTTTCTGATTGCTTGGCTATTCTTGTACGTTCTGCCTGCAGCAATCAATCCTCTCACCCCAAACCATGTACCATAGGTAAAACAAATAGCCCAACAGCCGTACCTATAGTTGGAAATTAACTGGACAAGTTCAAATGATATAGAGGTTGGGAGTTTAATCTTCGATTATTTAACAATAAAGAAAGAGAGAAACTTCAAGTGAAAATTTAGTGAGAATTCAAACCATGATCCATCACTCCTTTGGATGCTCTCAATGTAGTCTGCAGCCTTTTGGATACAATTTTCTATCTCTTCCATGCGACAATGTTTGGGGTACATTTCTCTAAATAACACTAGACCCTGAATTACTGATGATGTACACTCAACGTACCTGTGTGCGAACAAAGATTGAAAATGCATCAAATAAACAAAAAAATAGCAACATAGATAACTAAGCAAGAAACCAATGGTTAGAGTCCCTTACGAATGCTCGATCATTATGTCCCCAAAGCTCTCGGAAGGATTGAGCAACTGAAGTATATGAAAAACAAATGATCATGATTGCATAGAGGAAACTTATAGTCTTATCGGTTGATATAACCAAGAATTATACATGAACTTAATATGATAAATTCAACAAAGTGTTTCTTCCCCCCCACATAGTAGATGAAAAATGTTCCTTATGAATTTTGTTTTAAGAAACAATAATATGTACCTAGAAGCTTATTCAAACTCACCTCAAGCCATTCATAAGATCTTGTTAGCTCATATGCACCAAAACTACCATCGTCGTTCTGCAAAGGAGTATCGAGTAAGAATTTTAAAATGTACATTATTGTTTCATAAAAACATTCGAGAAATGTGACTATTGATTAGAAAATGTGAGTAATGAGTTAAACTAGCTATGAGAAAAAAAATGAATGAAGAAAAGAATGGGTTCGAACTAGGAGGTACTAACCATCCAAGACAATAGAATATTGATTGCATCATCAAGCCTGCTTGTTTCCATAGGCTCGCCAACCAATTTAGGAGGAAGCTTAATCAACAATAGTATAGCCTTAAGAGAAATGCAATATTAGCTTATTCATATCAATGCCTTAAGAGAAATGCAGTGTTAGCTTATTTATATCAATGCGCCATTGATTTAGCTCATGGAATCAAGGCTGCAAACGATTTTTTGAACAAGGTTACTTGTGAGGCCCCACACCCTCTGCTTGGGACCCCAACACCTTCGCACACGGAGAAGGATGGGGGCGACGAAGTGGACATCTGAAAAAGAAGAACAAGGCATGCAACATCCCGACGACTAAGCGTGCGGAGTATAGGTTGTTGGAGGTTTTTTGTGAGTTGCCAAAGGTGAGAAAAGTGGAGGGCCCTTAGAAAAATATGAAAGCATACTTGGACATGTACAAAATACCACTTTTACCGCAAGTGTCCGCGGCGTTAATCACTTTGGTAGGTATCACTGGGAAGTCAAAGGTTGACCTTTCAGGATGATTCCCACACACTAATGATGGCACATGATGCTTCCATGTTGATTTAGAGGCGTGATTCAACATGGATGAGTTCTCTTCGGCCAGTGGTGGTCAATTTGTTTGCACTTGAGCCACACCCAATTACTTTGGACCTTGGTGCTCCGGTGTCGGGCCCAGACAATGTTCCTTGACTCTAAATTTGTCTTGCCCCTATTCCTAGGCTCTAGTGTCTTTTTTATTTCTTTATTTTCATATTTTTATTTTTGGGTTTTCACTCGGTTTTCCCTGATTAGCCCTGAATGTTTGATTTTTTTAGTATGTTTTTTCTTATAAACCGGACCATCTCTCTTCTTCTTAATGAACACAGGAACCCCTGCCCTCCTCAAGGATAACCATTTCAACAAGGTGGGCCAAAAGTACAAGTAGGGTGGCATGCGTATTTTGGCCGCTTTATAAATAGACGGTGTATAATTTAAGTGAGGGTGTTGCACATTTAATTTAACCTGGTTTGCGTGCATGCATGCCAGCCAAGATGAAGGGGATTTTTGGCTTATAATAATTTTGACTACCAAAGCTAAAAGACATGGACTTGCTGAATGGTATTGCGTATTTTGAATACATGAATCATATTACGCAAGGGTATTCTACTAATTTTGATTACATGAATAGTCTGACACAAAGGTTTTGGATAATACAAAAATCAAGTGGGAGGACTACCTTCAATGCTTCTGCAGTACAGTCTGATACTGGCCACCCATGGTCAGCAGTTGAATGTGTCCATCCACCTTTAGATATATGACGATGCCACTTGCTTTGATCTCCAGGAAAATTCACACAAATCTACATGAATATTTAAACATAATTACTACTAAATTTTATTCAGTAATTAAACCTTATTGATTAGTGTCCAACAAATACATTATCATGTAGCATTTTGTATATTTACCTGTGAGCGTTTTATATAGTCATGGGCAAGTTTTATTGTATGGGGGAACTCTTTTGTCAAGCCAGTAGCAAATATAGCCTGAACTGTCAAAACTGTGTCCCATAGTTGGCTGCCATTGTAAGACTACAAAGAAGGGTATAAGATTATGAGTAAATTAAAAAGTACACACTATCCTTATTTCAATGTAAAAAACAACTATTTTAGCAAGTGGACTGCAATGCATTTGAATTTCCTGCCAAACATATGCACTTATTCATCCCTACTCATACTAGCTATCATCCATGACCTTCCAAAACAACTGCAAGAGAGTCTTGAGTTATCTACTCCCTATCATATCTTATATCTTCTATATGTAAACATCTAGCCCCCACAAACCTATTTCTCTAAACATGCAAGCATGCCACCTCATCATTCAACATGCAACCCATCACAACATGCCACCATGGATAAGTAAAGGGCTCATCAACATACAAAAATGCATGGTAATTTTTAATATAGTATGATATTTATATTAATATTCATTTTGCAACTATAAAATAATCAAACACATTAAATCGTTGTATTTTTTAGTTTTAGTTCTCGTATTACTGATCATATTCATGTTCCATACGACCAAATGTCCTTGAAATATATTGCGATATGTTCTCACACAGCCTCGTCGATTGAGGAGGCCAAGATGGGCGACCACACAGGGCCCCCAAATCACCATGGTATAGTACTATACAACATATACACGTGTATAGCTGGCTTAATGCCAAAAAAGTTGGCTTAATGCCTTAATCGAGTGGCAGAATCAACCAACCAAAGAAAAAGGACTAGTCCACCAGCAAATAAGCCCATGACGCTGCACGGCTATCCGCCAATAGCACATGATGCTTCCGCTAATCCTCCAGGTAGGTATCCCTTTTCACTATTCCATAGGTTCACCACCACAGCTCCACCGGCGGCTAATCACGCAGCCGCCAGGACACCCCCTACTTGCACCCGATCAACGATCGCCTACTGTTGCACGACCTCTGCCTCCAGTCATACACTAGTAGGTATTGGTAACTAATTGACCACTAGTACTTATTAATTTGATCCCCCCCAAGGCTAAATTGGGGCGGGGCTATGGACAAGTTATGTATCAACGGGGCTAGGTGTTGGTAATTTATTTATTTGTCGACGAGATTGGATCGGATGTACTTGATTTATTTATTTTCACACTAATTAGGCTATTTCATGTCTGAATATGAATAAATTTTAAGGAACACTAGATGGTTGCTGCTTTTAGGTAGAACATGAGGTTAGTTTATTGTTTTAGTACCCCTTTACTGTTTTTAGCATTAATATTTGAAATATATCTAAACTTTGCGAAAAATAAAACAGATGCAAAATTATGTAATAGAGTGACATTATGCATTTATTATATTAGTTTTTCCATTATATGTTTCTTTTAGAATTTTAGTCATGTTTTGATTTTCGCCCCCGGGCCTCAAATTTCTATAGACGGCCCTATTCCCACACTAATGTGCGAGGCATCAAATATTATACCTAAGTAGTTAATTCTCACTACCTCTATTTATCTCAAGATGCACACATACCATCTCATCAAAGGCTCACCACAACTTGCAAGCGAAAAAGTTCCCATTATTATACTCAATAAATATTTTCAACTGCACAATAATTAATAAATATATAATATATATTACCCTCAAATGATATAATATTAATTTATATTTTAGTTCATATATTATGAATCTAATTATTCATATTCATGTCTCATACAACCAAATTTTGTTGAAATTGCTAGCACCTTAATCTTTGCTTCAAAATACATTCTATATGAAAACGCAAAGTGAGTACGTGACCAATAGATAGTTTTTTCTAACCAGTAGCAGAAACTATTTGTATTTTACAGAGAAAAAATACGCACTAAAATTCAAGAAGAGAGGACTTGAACATGGTTGGAATCTACATACACTCCCTCACCCAGCTGAGTGGGGCCAATTCATAGTATAATAAAGGTTGTTGAGAATTGACATGTTCTGGTATGTATGGATATATTTGAAGTAAAAGAGACACCATAGATATTATTTGATTCAACTTTTGTACAACGTGTCTTAATTTTTTGCCACCACCTTAGTTAAATCTATACATAAATGCCCCTATGTGTTTTTTTAATGAAATGCAGAAGAACTCGTACACACCTTCAACTTCATGCCATCTTCGGCGACCCATAAGAAATCATATATTCTTTCAACATGGAGTTTGAATGCCTCTGAGTTTGGATCTTCTACCCAGCAACAAATCATATTCAACATCTGCTTACAAATTACTAGTAGTCAATTCAGAAACAAAGTATAAAAGAAATAAATTAATTGATAAATAGTGAATGAATTTAATAAAGTTAAATCAACTATAGGAACCATTTGGAGTTTGGACCTATCTAAGGAAAACAATGATGCAAAAATTTCTCAAAGTAACCCCTCCTTTACCTTATTTAGAGGACCAATGCATAAGTATTGAGTAGTTTCATCCTCGTACTTTATATGTTTCATGACATTGTCTAGAGCTCTCTTCCGCAAATTGCTGCCAGGCCAGTGAAGAAATATTGGTTCACCAATTTTCCTGAGAGTAGCCCATACGATATCTTGCAGTGGTGAATGGGAATAATAGAGATCTTCCTGCGATGCAACCAAAATCAATATTTCAGTTCAGAAGATTTTCTGAAAGCTGTGGTCATGGTTATAGAAATCCTTTGGTTTCATACTTCTATCCCTTAATCTGAGGTTTAATAATGGTCATAATGTTCCATTAACCACAACCAATCTAAATTGCATCCTTTCGATGTGATGGACGCCATCGGTGGAGAATATTGCTTATGGAGGGGAGCTATATGTTGGATCTCTCACAGAAGATTCACTGATGGTGTAGTAATGGTTGGATAAGAAAATGTTTGGTTAAGATTAGTTCCTTATTTTATGTTTCCTAATCATAAAAATGGAGAAAACCATGAAAATAGAATACATTATTTTGTTGAAATAATCTTTCCACGTCATTGAAAGGAACACATGAAAAGGTATAACTTAAGAAATTTTACTTTGATTTATGTTTTGTCAGAAAATCACAGGAATTCTACAAACTACTTAGATCTCGTTGTACAATTTCTATTCATGAAGAGTGAGGCTAGGGTTTCTTGACTATGATTTTACTATGGTTATTAGGAGTCTGGTGTTTATCTTGATTCAAAAATTAGACACTAAAGTCTTAAAATCCTAGTGTTTTACAATCCTCTAATTTTTCCTGGAATACATGTCCTGTTCTAACCTTTTGCCTGCTACTACATTTTTAGAATCTGGTGGATCAAAGAGTTTAATAATTTACTACCATAAACCTATAAGCTTAAGATTCGAGTGTGTGTTGCAAGAGGTAAACGGTACGATGATGTGTTTATTCTAAGGATGATCGGAGGTTGACATTTCCAACACATCTACAATAAGTACATGATGTCTTGCCTCTGCCCTTTCTGGCCTCTTGGGGCCATCTCCTGCCTGCCGATTAGACCATGACAATATCCAGGCTAATTGGTGAGATCGAGGTTAATCAGGCATGGTGAGGACGTCTTTGAAGGTGATGCGATGTTGATGATTGGCGGTTGTTATCAACGTTTTATCTTCTCGAAATAGGAGCGACCCGATTATGCCCTTCTTTGCAAAGATGGTTTCTCACTTCTTGTGCCCAAGGTTTTAGTAGGCATTGAGTGTCATTAGTTTATGTTTGGATGGCATCAAGGACAGTGGTTGTTAGCTAATTTGGAATTAGTTGTAATGTTTGTCCAGTGATTGTGGGTCTTTTTATGTCGTAGATGTTCAGTCTTAATGGTCTTTTAATCAATGTATCAAGGCACAATCTTTGCATTTACTAGAAACAAACCTACTGGATTGTACGTGATGGTATGGCAGTTTTCTCTAGTTCACCAATTCAGCCTCGTGCACCTACATTAGCATTTCCCATGCTGTCCTTCTGGCAAACGTTAATTTTAAGTTTTTTTCATGAAGTCTATTCCAGACTATATCCAACATAATGATTCCACAACGAACTGAAATACATAGAGTTTGTACAAATTACCTCAAATAATAAGTGGAGTAAAGAGTTGATAGAGTAGTTGAGTGAGTATTAGTGATACCTTGGCACACCCATTGCGAGCCTTGTCCCAGTCAATCTCATTGTATGGTAAGGTGTAAAGCTCTTCCCTCAAGTCTAGTACAATTGATGTTGTAGTTCCAACGAACCTCTTCCCGTATAGGTATGACATGGGCAAATATACCAAACGAGAATGACACCACATGCGCCCTGATTAAATAACAAGGATGAGTCTAGTATATGTATAAGGTACTCCATGCATTATTTTCTATTCCCATATTTGTACATAGTTAACATCGGCAATTGCTGACTATATCCTATAAAATTCTATGAAATACATGTAAGATGGTTGCAGTACTTCCACCAAAAATTCCAATAGAACATAGTTCGTGCATATGCATGGATATTTGGCTGGCTATAAGATAATTCATAACAATTGACAAGGATGTGGACTGGAGAGAATTTTGTGACGAAATTCAGTTGTTTATCTGTTGCCCTTACCTCACTAATGAGATATACTCTTATCCTGAATATTTCATTTATTAGCAAGAATTATCTGATATTTTTCTGAAAGCTTTACATCCGAGTTTTTGGAGTTTGCAATGATGTATGAGCCACTTATCATCTCGAATACCCTTAATTTGTAGGCAATGTAAGTTTGGTGGATTGAGCGTGGTTGTGTGCGGCGAAATGAATCGAGATTCCATTTCCATGATCCATTAATTTGGCACAACTTTAAATATTGTTCACTAGTTCACTATGAAACTAAGAATGGTTGCATGCATCATTACGATGTAGAGGCGGGTCTATCTTCCTTTTTTAAGAAAAAATCAAATTAAAAACTTAGTTTTAAAGTAAGATAATGACATTATTCTGGTAGAACCAATCTAGGGAGCTAATGTTGAGAAAAAAAACAGCATGTTAAGACATTACGTAAAAAGTATGACATGGACTAGTAAGAAAGTGTGATGCTAGCAGACAAAATTTAAATAATGAATTCAGCTAGACATTACATATACTATGCTCCCTAATTTTTAGTGCCTCACAATCAAATGAGGTCTTCAATTTGAAATTAGGTCATCCGGTTTTGGTTGGGTCAACAATTTCTCAGGGAGCTCTCTCGTTCAATTCCTTTAGTTCACCACACTTCTTAATTTTGGAGCTCTCCCACTCGATTGAGGTATAGAATTTGGGAATTGGTTCACATTTTGCCCGTGTCAACCATTTTTTAAATTAATTGGCAGCAACTGGCCTATTAAAACATATCAATCCCGCGCACCCTCACACCACCTAGAAACAAGAAGCGTCAACATGTGATACTGTAGCACCAATATAGTACATGCACTCATGGACGCGTAAATCCAACCACATAAATATGGGTTGATTAGCATATATAACATAGAATCTCACCACGAAAGGCCCACCGAAACACCATATTTTAAATATAGGAAACACACCCCATCATCTCCCCTACTTGTGAACCTCAGTAGCAGATTATAAGGTGTACTCCCTCCGTTCCTAAATATAAGTCTTTTTAGAGATTTCACTATGGACTACACACCGAGCAAAATGAAGTAATCTATAATGTAAAATATGTCTATATCCATTCGTATGTAGTTTGTAGTGGAATCTCTAAAAAGACACATATTTTAAGAACGGAGGGAGTATTAGTTTTTTGAAAATTAAACTTTCTTTTACTTTGGCCACCACAATACTAAATAAATAAAATATGAAAAATCATCTCATGATGAATCTAATGACACCGATATGACATTATGGATATTGATATATTCTCTATAATTTTGATCGAACTTAAAAGGTTTGACTTTTCAACAAACTAATTCACGTTAGATTTTGAAACAGAGAGAGTAATTTTTTTATGAAAAGCCAACAACACCAACGGCGCAACAAAGCACACCCAACCCTTCTAGTAAATGAAGAAACTGAAGTTGGAGGCCCAGACCTGGATGAATCGGCAAGAAATACGGTACTATCCATAGTTCTGGTGGCAATGGATTGTTCCCCGACCAATCATATACTCCAAGGACCTTAAGCAAGAAGTTAGGGAAATATCAGACAAGGAATCCCTCTAGGCTGAAAATCCAACAACATATGTACTCCATTCCCTTTTGGGACGAAGGATATGAGGCTGCCCAAATATATGTATTCCATTCCCTTTCAAGACCAACTGCAAAAATAAGTGTGTATGTACATATGTACTTTGGACATCCTATTATGTTCTCTACGTACCGAAAGAAAGAATTTTCCCCAAGATGGTGTTAAAGTTGCTCCTCCATGGTCCAGGATCCAACTCCGAGCTTGCAGCATGGGTCCACGTGAATCCAGCCCCTCCCCTAGCAATCTCAAAGCGACATAGTTCATGACAGAACAGAACATTGTGCTTGTTCCCTCGATGTGCAGTCCCCAGCCCCCATCTTCATTCTGCACTCTTAATAATGAATATCAGCAAATACATGGCATCTTTAATTATAGATTTAATCAAAGTTGTCATTAGGCATTCATACGTGCCTGGTGATTGCAGAGATATCGCCGAATCTCTTTTTGATGTTCAGATGTCAACACAGTAGTCAGTGATCCAGTCACCTGCAATGCTATAATCTGAAAAAAAAATGGTCGATGGGAGTCAAAACAGGAAAATAATATCTACTCCCTCTATAAAGAAATATAAGAGCGTTTCTAAATGCTGCTCTTATATTTCTTTACGAAAGGAGCATTTATGTATGAAGATGATAATAGATAAGAAAAAGATTGTTCTTGGTAAATGAGAAAGAGAAAGTACTACCAAGCTGGGCAAGAGAAATAAAGTGCCAGCGAACTCCCCAGGCCAGTGGCCATCATCTGCCTGGAGCGTGGAATAGCGGCTGATGGCCCTCTTTAAAGACATCAAGACGGCCTCTTGTGTGGCATAGCCATGCTGCTCAAGCTTGATGGGATCAGGAAGGTTCGTCTTGAGGCCGTTTGACTTGGACAACTGCATGACACAAAATATGGCAAGTCAAAGTTGCGGTCAAGTTTTCAGCTAAACAGAATGAGCAATGGTACTCCTAGCTATTATATATTCGTAGGAAGCACATATACACATTTATTTGGACTGTACATATGCTACTACTATTTCATTGCGACCAGCTCTCGCGCTCTCTCTCTCTCTCTCTCTCTCTCTCTCTCTCTCTCTCTCTCTCTCTCTCTCTCTCTCTCTCTCTGGATATAATCTCAATGGGACCAACTATGAAACTCTAGGGAACTGCGAAAGCCAAGGTGTGCGCATGGCGTCCTCTCTTGGTGCTGTTGGATGGGGCAGTCCGGTGAGCCCTCTGTGGCGACACGTACGTCTAACATGTCCCTTTTTTGAAGGAAAGGAGGTTGAAACCCCTTGGATTGCACACAACCATATATAGATGATCTTAGTCCCAACTGCAGTAAAAAGTAAAAAGTAATGCATGGTGAAGTTTGACCGATTTCTTTTGAAGTGGAACACGTTCCCGATCATATAGTATATAGGTGAAGTTTAACACGGTCCTGATTTTCGTCAAGCCCTCCTAATTGCATCCATATAGTAGCAGCGTATGTGAAAGGAAGAGAAAGAAAGAAACAATGCAACTAAGGAGACCTGCATGCGCATGAGAAGGTCGGAGCTGTTCTTCATCTGGTGCCGGCGGCTGGTGAAGTCCCGGCGGGCGGCTTCCACAGCGGCGACCTCCTCGGGGTCGTCCGCGTCAGGATCAAACTTCCATACCACCCGGCCGACGTGGCCGTTGGTGGTACGCAGCAGTGGGTTGTCATCACCCTCCCCGATCTTTAGTCTCCACATCTCTCTCTCTCTCTCTCTCTCTCTCTCTCTCTCTCTCTTCTCAATTGGTTTGGTAGATCCCTTACAGAGTATATATAGATAGGAGAATCGCCTTAGCAGGAAGCCTGCTAGATTGACTACTATCAAGGTAGTATTCACCTACGGTTGTACAGCCTAACTTGTCGCGACAGGCTTGCTTGAGCGGTGAAGGGAGGAGCCGGCGGTGGTGGTTGATAGTTTATATGTGGGGTCTGTCTATGACACATATGGATGAAACTAAATTATATCTCATCTAAGATGATATCATCCTTTAATGTGGTTTCGTTTTCTTATTACTCATCCTTTTCCCTTGAGCCAATGCTAGGTACCGGTCGACTACAGACCGTTAGATCAAGCTGTTCTGGTGCTCTGGTCTTATGGAGCCTTAACACGACGACTTACAGACTGTCTGGTAGAACAATGTTTGCCCGACTCTGACGAAGGAGGGGCAATGACGGCGAGCACCTTCGGCTTGCTCCAGTGCTTGTAGTCGTCGCTAGGTGGTCTACGGACCTAGATGTAAACTTACTTCTAATGTTCTTTGTACTACCTTAACAGTTGATGAATAGATTGAAAGCTTTATAAAAAAAACACAGAACTAAGAAAGAAGAGAATGAGTCTGACGTCTGCAAAAGTGCATGCTGCACATATACTATCCTAGATGGGCTCTAATTAAATGGGATTGACGGAACGATTAGCCATGGGCCATGGCATAACTAAAAATAAGGACCAATTAATTGTGGGATTGAGAAATTGATGGCATATAATTCAAAATAGGGTTGCATTAATTGTGGGATTAAGAGACCAGTTAAAATTGGCGGTGAGCACTAAAAACCAGATTCATGTGGGGGATGCATTATGATTGTCGGGTTTGAGCAACCCGATTAAATCAGTCATGCATCGATGGTCAGCGCTAAAATCGGATTGCATGGGAAAATATTTCAAAAGGAGGATGCAAATCTTGGGATTTAAAGCCAATATTTTTTTGAGAAATTAAAGGTGGACTTTGTACATCTCCATTAAATGGGCCATTTAATAATCATGGGAGGTAAACCAAAATTTCATAGGTGAGATCTGAAAAGGTAGATGGAAGATTAAGTTAAGGCTGGTTGTAATGGTAGCATCATAAGGGGTATCATGCATGTCAACTATATTTTATGGATGACATGGCACATAATTAAATGAGGAAAAAGAAGATGTGGTATCATATCATGATATCATATGATATTAAATGTTGTACTACTTTGTGTCATGCATGGTAATTATATAAGGTAATCTAAGATACTAACTTATGATACTATGCATTGCGAAAGTAGTATCATGCACTAGTATCATACTAGTATATGATACTCTCCATTACAACCAGCCTAATGAACAAAAAACTAATGTATATTTTAATATAAATAATACTCTTTTCAATTTTATTTGGAGACAGAGAAATTAAAGGTAGTCTTTGCAGTTTGCACGCATACATTATATTTTTCAAACATAGTACAAACGCAAACGCTCATATATACGCACATCCAACAAGTCCTTTGAACACACGTGCACATCGCCTCCAATATACTGAGTCGACAAATAATCTTGAGATTGACAAAATTCATCACAGGCGTCTTTGTAGCCGATGGGAACATCTGCACCAACTAAGCGAGCATCGTCAAAAAGTATGAAATAAATCCAGGAAAATGCAAGCAACAATACCAAGTCTAGGACTTGAACGCTGCTGGGCTAGTTCCATTACAAAGAATCTAACCATTTGAGCTAGGTCCAATTCGCCGCAATAGCCCTATGTGGTCTGGCAGCTTAATAATAAGAGCACGGACGATAATTTTGTGCCTGACGCCTGCACGATACTACGTGGCAGCACCAACAGCGTTTAGGCAATTGTTTTTTTAATTCAAAGCTGAAGCTAGCGCAGTTGCGAAGGAAATATCGACTGCAGATCGTGCATATGGCGTCTTCCGTGAAGCAATTTCGTAATAATAAATACCACAGAAAGGGATAGTATAACATAAGAGTTGATGACCTGCATGGAACCTATGACCTAAGTGTTTTTAGTCACCGGCACTAAGGCTCGTTTCATGATTAGTGCAAGGGGAATATGCATTTCTTTTAAACCTTTGTTTCTGCACCTGCAGCCGGCTGGCATCATCAGGATGCTGCTGTGCTGTGCTCATGGCATTTTTCTGGACGTTTTGTCTCCTGTTGCAACGCGTAGACACATTTACTAGTAACTACTAAAGAAAGGGGAGAGCATACCATGAACTGTTGTGCCGCCGGCGGCGACTGTTGATTGTTGCATGGGACGAAGATCTTTTTCTTTCCAATCACGGCCGGGGATGACGTACAACGAATCGGCCGGCGGCTAGCGGCGACTTGATAGCTGCATGGAACGCATACCCTTTTCTTCTTAATCACGGAAGGGAGGACGTACGGTGAATCGGCTGGCGGCGACTTGCTAGCAGGACGGAAATCGATGGCGACTTCATAGCAGCATGGACGGAAATCATGAATGGAGGGGGAGAATAATGTTTAGGTTTTCTTTCCAATCACGTACGGAGGGGGTGGGCAATGTTTAGGTAGGACACCTCTGTGTTTTAGGTGGGTAATTATCTTGAATTATTATGGCTTTGGATGACCTAATGGCTACAATTACATAACTTCAAATTTTAATTGTGTGATATCTCTGATTTATGAGAAATTTTCTACTTCATATGATCCAAATTAATTTACAGAGCTTCTAAATAACCAGCCTCTAATATGTAGTAATATTGCGTCAATTATTTTGAACTGAAGGGAGTACGCTATTTCTCCTTTCTCTAGTTAGCATGTGACCCTTTATTCTTTCTAGAAATGGAAGAGAAAGACATACCACGAATTGTTGGGCGCCCGGCGGCGGCTGTTGATTGTTACATGGGACGGAAAACTTTTCCATTCCAATCACAACCAGGGAGGACGTACAATGAATCGCCATCAGCTAGCAGCGACTTGATAGCAACATGGAATGCTGATCTTTTCTTCCACAATCACGGACGGCGATGACATATGTCGAATCGGCTTGTGACGATTTGCTAGCAGTACGGAATATGACTCGTTTTCTTTCCAATCACGAATGGGACAAAGTTGAGGTTTTTTTCTCCAATCACGTAGCGAGGTGGTGGAATTTTTTTAGATATGATACTTCGGTGGCTTAGGTGGATAATTTTTCTTGAACTATTAAGGCTTTGGAGGATATAATGGCTACAAATTTTTTTGGCGAGGGATATAATGGCTACAATTACATAACTTCAAATTTTAATGGTCCAATATCTCAGGTGTATGTGGAATTTGTTACTCTAATTTTTTTCTTGTTAGCCCGTGATTTACCTTTATTCTTTCTAGTAATGGAAAGGAAGGGTGTACCATGAATTGATAGGCGGCCGGCATCGACTGTTGATTGTTGTGTGGGACAGAGATTTTTTTCTTTTCAATCAATGCCGTGAAGGACGTACAACAATTCTGCGGGCGGCTAGTTGGGGATTTGATAGCAGAATGGAATGTAGATCTTTTTCTTCCCAGCTACAGATTACATAACATAAAAAATTACACATAACATAATGGTTACAATTACATAACATAAAAAATTTAACGGTCTCATATCTTCTATTTTTGTGAAACTTTCTAGAATACTTTTTGAAATAAGGTTTTGGATCATCTAATGGCTACAATTATATAACTTAAATTTATCTTTGAATTATGTGAAATTTTCTACTCTGTTTCGCGTTTTTATGGTTAGCCTGTGATGTACTTTTATTCTTTCTAGTAATGGACATGGATGACATACCGTGAATTGCTCGGCGTCCGGGGTGACTATTGATTGTCTCATGGGACGGGGATCTTTTTATTTACAATCACGGACGAGGAGGACATAGAATGAATTGGCCAGCGGATAGAGGCGACTTGATACCAGCTTGGAACGTAGATCTTTTCTTCCCGATCACTATCGGGGCGGACGTACGTTGAATCGGCTGGTCGCCGGCGGCGACATGCTTGCAACACGAAAATCTGTGGCAACTTGATAGTATCATGCAACGGGACTCTTTTTCTTTCGAATCACGTATGGATGTTCTCATAGGGGCAGGGTGTATTAGCATGTGTCCAACTTTAAATGGTATGATAACTCTGATTTATGTAAAATTTTCTACTATATCTCTATTTTTCCTAGTTAGCCCCTGGTCTACTTTTCTAGTAACTAGCAATGAACGGAATGGATGTACCATTAATTGTTGGGCGGCATGCGGTGACTTTTCATTGTCGCATGGGACGGGGATATTTTGCTTTCCAATCATGGACAACGATATTAGTAGGAAAAGGCCCATTTGTCCCGGTTCCAGAGGCCCATTTGTCCCGGTTCTGGAACCGGGACTAAAGGGTCGGGACTAAAGCCCAATACCTTTAGTCCCGGTTCGCTTATGAACCGGGATAGATGAGGCTCCATGTGGCCGCTGCGGCTTGCCCAGGCAGGAGGGCCTTTAGTCCCGGTTGGTAACACCAACCGGGACCAAAAAGCATCCACGCGTCAGCAGTTCAGGGGCTGGGTTTTTGTTTTTTAGGGGGGGGGGGGGGGGGGGGGGGTTTGGGGTTTTGGGGGGTTTTGGAAGGTTAATTTAGGGGTTTCATATATTGTGTTAGCTAGGTAATAGAGAGAAGTGACCTCTCTTATCTCCATGCTTGGTCGACGTGATGTACTATACGTATAGAGAGAACTTGCGACACGCTAGCTAGTAAGCAAATGAAGGAAACCATTAAGTATACAAGATCGTCATGAACATATACAGAGAGAAGTGATCGACCTCCTCCTTCTCCGAGAGGTTGGTCGAACAATAAGTTTTCGTATATCTATCCGACGCTACTAGCTACGGGCTACAGACCCTCCTTTTGCGTCACGACAGGAGGTCATCGCCCTGAGAGCGACATCGTCGGCTCGCTAGAGTATACCAGCCAGCCGGCAGTATGCATGCATTATTATTTTTTGAGAGAACTTATCAGTGGCATGCGGTAGGAACAAACGCGGTTAATATCCACTAACATTAGTGTCATGCCATGTAGCCACACACCACTAATAGTTTGTGGTTGACACTCATGGGTGGGGGGATACACTAGTGGCGTTCCCTGACACTGGACATTGCTGACATGCATCTTATTAGTGGCCTGCACTCCTGGTTCACACGCATCTGATATTTTAGCAGATTAACTGCGGCGTGCCATTTCTAAGGCACGTCGCTGGTAGAAAAACTTTATAACAAATTCCTGCACTAGTGATACATGTTGTGGAGAGAATAAGAGCCGCCCAAACTAGCTTATTAAGTAATTCACCGAGTAAGGGCAGGATATGCTTGTATCATTTTAAGGTTAAGTTCATTAGGAATGGACACGAAAAAATTATAAGTACAAGTGCAAACTTAAGTCCATAAATAAGGAAGAAAAATGGTAGATACAATATGTTACAACTAGCTTATTATGTAATTAGACATATAAGACATATTCAGACACCTCTGGGGCGGCCAGGTTGGTTGAAATATTATATAATCGGTAATCAAAATTGCAAATCTTCAAGTACCTAACTAAGAATAAGTTGATTAGGAATAGACACTCTAGAATACTCACTTCGTCCCATAATATAAGAGCGTTTTTGATATTACAATTGCTGGTGCCTTTGACCGCTCAATTCATGGAGACTTTGAACTGATGTACGACGAAGACAAGTTGTTCAAAGAAGAAAATCTGACACAACTAGCGTATTAAGAAACAGTCAAGGAATGTCAAACTGCACTTATATTGTTTTCAATCTATGCGCGTAAGACATACACTCACTACTGTCATACGGGGCATTTAGCTTGCTTGACATAATATAAAGAAAACATGCACAAAACTAGCTTATGAAGTAAATAATCGAGGAATGTCAGACTTCATTTATACCATTTTCTAGCTTGACACGCATGTAAGTACCTATATTCACACCGTCATCTGGGCTGCTAGTTGCTAATGGCAATATATACAATTGCACCACATGCACACCAGCGCGCCTTTGATCGCCCAGTTCATGTTTAAGTAGTGTTTATTTACTCCCTCAGGACCAGTTCACAAGCAGCCCAGTCCATGTTTAAGTAGTGTTTCATTTGCTCCCCCAGGACCAGTTCACAAGCAGCCCCCCTGTTATTCCTTCCGGAGAGAAGGTCGAAAGGAAACAGTAGACAAAACATCAACAATCATTAATTTGTCCTTCTAGCCATGTTGACCTATCAATAAGGCCCTTTCCAGTGCTCCACCGTGTACAGGTGCTAAGCATTGCCACATATATAAAAAATCTGAGGTGGCAAGGTTGTTAAGAGGAGAGAGAGGAGTTTGGTGATCCCCGAAAAAACCAATGCTAAGAGCGCGGATCTATGCAAAATACTTACAATAAGAGAAGTTTACCGTACTCCTCGAAGTGTTCTGTTGTTAAACAACTAAATGAAGGAAGCTTAGCATCAACAAACCAAGCACATATGCATTAGGAACTTTAGTTGCTAAATTTTTTTATGCACCTAGCATCTCATCTAAGCACCTATGCATCTGAAGAGGCCTAAGCTGCCAAGCCGAGACGACCTTTTGGCAACCCACAATGAAGCTGAAATATCAAAATAAAAAACTAATAAGCCAATCTAGCTAGTGAGAGCAATCTCAGAATAATGGAAGAAACACCGAAATAAAAAATATGATAGGTGTGGACTTGGACTCGGTCAGTTTCTGTTGGTGGGCCTTGCAGGCCCCCTAGTAGGCCTTCGACCGGGTTCCTGGCCAATGAGCCTCCCCGGTATATTCTACCATCATACACTATTCAAATATTTTTATATACCACATACTACACGTACATATACTCCGGTATTATGGAATATCTATAACGTATGAAACTCACGTGGGTGTCCTTTGTGTGTAGCACTACTAACATTGCAGCCTTAGGACATTCCTGGGAGTCCTTCAAGGTTATCACATATTGCTTGAAACTGGTTTAGTGCTCTAACAAGTTTTATATCAGTTTACAGAGAGTACTTCATAGATGTTAAGTTTTTCTTTTAACACAGCATAGCCGCAAGCGCTTATATATACGCACATACAATCATCCCTGTGAAGGCACACACGCACACCCTACCCCTATGAACACATTAGAAAGACTAAGCCGGCATATCATCTGGAGCTTTACGAAGTCACCATAGGAGTCTCGTAGTCGACGGGAACGTCTCCTCCCACTGAACGCGCATCGCCGAAAATCCTAAAATAAATCCAGGGAAATGTGAGCACCAGGACTTGAACCCTGGTGAGCTAGAGATACCATTGTCCTCCTAACCATCCAATCACACATTGTTTCGCTTATAGATGTTAACTTGATTTGGAATAAACAACACAACATATTATGTACCAATGGATACTTGAATCGATGGATGACGAAGGTAAGCCAGCGAGAGAGGGGAAAAGCCGACACGACTAGATAATTAAGTAATTGATCAACGAAAGCCAGAATGTATTCATACTATTTTATAGCTATTCATTAATTACAGGTAAGTATGTACAGTCATATCTTCATATCCGGCGGCTAGCTTGATTGAAATAATATAAAAACGGTAGTCTAAGTCGCAAACATGCAAGTACCTAGCTAATTGAGGTATGGCATAACTAGCTGATATCGGGATTAGTTGTGGAATTCTAGCTAGGCACATAAGACATATACTCACACCTCATGGGCGGCTTCATGTATAATATATATAATCTATAGTGAAAGTCGCAAATACCCAGGCAGCTAATCAAGGTTAAGTTGGTTAGGAATAGACACTCGTAAATAATAAATACAAAGGGAGACTAGAATCGATGGACGACGATGACAAGTCGTAGACACAATAGAAGCCGACACAACTAGCGTATTAACTATCTAATCGAGGAATGTCAAACTGCACTTATATCGTTTTCTATCTAGGCACATAAGTTGTATTCTCACACGTCATATGTGGCGGCTAGCTTGCTTAAAATAATATAGAATAAAAGCGGACACAACTAGCTTACTACGATTCTCTCTCTAAAAAAACAGCTTACAATACATAGTTAATAGAGGAATATCTCTCAAGAAACAAGATCACCAAATGTGGCCTAAACTCCAATGTTTGGCCCATGGTTGCTCTCTCCATTCTCTGGAAAATTTTGGACTCGAGAAACGCAGCTGTCTTCAGGGATGAATTTCAACTTTCTTGAATCACTCTAAGAAATATAATAACTGATTTCTCTCTCGGGGGATTTACCGCTTTAAAGACATTGCTCAAAGAGACTATGCTAGGCAGTGGCTTATGTACCTTTCCTCTAGACTTCCCACTTCCTGAGTGGTGTGTTCTGATGTAATTTCTCTTGTAAAACTCTGTTTGAGTGGTAATACATTCAGGTGGGGAAGCTCCCTCCCCCCGCCCCCACCCCCCGCACTAGTAGAAAAATGGCCTAATGTGAAGCACATTAGTACCGGTTTGTAACAAAACCGGCACTAATGTGTTCATTAGTGCCGGTTCGAACGGCTAGGCAGCCGGAGCTAATTAGTACCGGTTCGTTGCGAACCTTTAGTACCGGTTCGTGGCACGAACCGGTACTAAAGAGGATGTAGCACGCCGTGGTCCGGCTGGGGCCCCACCAGCGCCTTTAGTACCGGTTCGTACCACAAACTGGTACTAGAGGTTTGCAGTTACAGCTGCTTTTTAGTCCCACCTCGCTCGGCTAACATGGTTTTTACCACCTTAAATATGTTACTTCTCAAACTATCACAAGCACTTGGTCTTCATTGAACTCTATGTGTAGAATTTGTGGCCGCAATATGAGTCTTCACCGGTTTCTAAACCGTTGAGGACTCATATTGACAATTCAGATTGTACACAAAAAGATCAATGTATATTTTTACATGTTTACACCCACTAGTAGAAAACATGGCTTAGGTCACAGGGCAGTTTTCACATTAGCCCCGGTTCAGTCACGAACCGGGATCCATGGGGGCATTCGTCCCGGTTCGTGAGCCCAGGGGGCCGGCCGGGGCCTCGTGGGCATTGGTCCCGGTTCGTATGGAACCATTTGTCCCGGTTCGAGCCACGAACCGGGACTAATGGTCCTCGCTCCTGGCCCACAACCATTTGTCCCGGTTCTTGGCATGAACCGGGACAGAAGGCCCGGATTTAGTACCGGTTCATGCCACAGACCGGGACCAATGAGGTGCCTATATATACCCCTCGCCCGCGAGCAGAGCACTCCAGTGCTCTGTTTTTCTCTGGCCGGCGAGGGGAGGGCTTTGTGGTGCTCTAGCTCACCTCCTATGCACATGAGGTGTTCGATGAAATGCCCGAGCCACATTAGTTAAGCTTTGTCCTCTCGAAGCTCGACCTCAAAGCTCCATTTTCCTCGAGATTTGTCTAGGTTTAGCGGCCCGTCACGTCCCATTCCCGTCTTCAGCGCCGTCGACCGCCCGCGCCGATCTCGTCGCCGGCACCACCGTGGTGAGCCTCTTGTTCTTATCTTCTTTTTGAAAGAAAAAAATTCTTACTTTAGATAGATACTTGTCTAATTTTCTTACTATTTTATTCCTTCTTATTACATAGTGTGATGGTTTTGGTATCCGCCCCCGTCGGCCCTCGCCCTGTCTATGATTCGGATGTGGTATATATTATCCTTTTATAACTATTTGATTCATTTATTGTTTATGACAAATATACCGACCAGCATGACATAGATTTTATTTATCTAGGAGGTGGTTGAACCGGAAATTCTAACCGACCCTATTATCGAGAGGTTAAATTTAGTTGAAGAAGAAAACAATTACTTGAAGGAAAAAATAAAAAAATTGAGGAGGAGAAGATGATATTGGAGTTGCATGTTGCGGATGTCGTCGATGATCACAAGATCAAGATGGATGCAATGCGCTTGAAGATTAGAAATATTAGAAAATATGCCATTCATACCGAGGCTTGGTATCATTATGCCGTTGGATCAATTGTTACCTTGGTTGCGATTATGATCGCATTTATTTTCGCATTGAAATGTTTTACATAGTTTCAATGTATGGTTTAATTAATTAGATGCTCTGGAGAGCTATATATATGTTGTTAGATGAGAACTATGTATGTACTTTGGTTCTAATGTGATGATGAACTTCTATTAATTTGGTCACTTAATTATCTATTCATGATGTTCTGTAATGGTTTTTGACACACTTAATTATATATAATGCACGCAGATGAACCGGCAATGGATGTACGGTGACAGACACACCTCCGAGTACATTAAGGGCGTGCATGATTTTCTCGAAGTGGCTGAGGCAAACAAGCAGAATGGTTTTATGTGTTGTCCATGCCCTATATGTGGGAATACGAAGTCTTACTCTGACCGAAAATCCTTCACGCCCACCTGCTTTACAAGGGTTTCATGCTACACTATAATGTTTGGATGAGGCACGGAGAAATGGGGGTTATGATGGAAGACGGCGAAGAAGAAGAGGACGATGACAACTATGTGCCCCCTGAATACGGTGATGCTGCAACGGGGGAAGCTGCTGAAGATCAAGAGGAACCAGACGATGTGCCCAATGATGCTGCAAGGGGGGAAGCTGCTGAAGATCAAGAGGAACCAGTGCCCGATGATGATGATCTCCGCCGGGTCATAGTCGATGCAAGGACGCAATGCGAAAGTCAAAAGGAGAAGCTGAAGTTCGATCGCATGTTAGAGGATCACAAAAAAGGGTTGTACCCCAATTGCGAAGATGGCAACACAAAGCTCGGTACCGTACTGGAATTGCTGCAGTGGAAGGCAGAGAATGCTGTGCCTGACAAAGGATTTGAGAAGCTATTGAAAATATTGAAGAAGAAGCTTCCAAAGGATAACGAATTGCCCGACAGTACATACGCAGCAAAGAAGGTCGTATGCCCTCTAGGATTGGAGGTGCAGAAGATACATGCATGCCCTAATGACTGCATCCTCTACCGCGGTGCGTAAAAGGATCTGACGCATGCCCGGTATGCGGTGCATTGCGGTATAAGATCAAACGAGATGACCCTGATGATGTTGACGGCGAGCCCCCCAGGAAGAGGGTTCCTGCGAAGGTGATGTGGTATGCTCCTATAATACCACGGTTGAAACGTCTGTTCAGAAACGAAGAGCATGCCAAGTTGATGCGATGGCACAGTGAGGACCGTAAGAAAGACGGGAAGTTGTGAGCACCCGCTGACGGGTCGCAGTGGAGAAAAATCGAGAGTGGGCTGAGTTTGCAGCTGACCCAAGGAACGTATGGTTTGGTTTAAGCGCGGATGGCATTAATCCTTTCGGGGAGCAGAGCAGCAATCACAGCACCTGGCCCGTGACTCTATGTATGTATAACCTTCCTCCTTGGATGTGCATGAAGCGGAAGTTCATTATGATGCCAGTTCTCATCCAAGGCCCTAAGCAACCCGGCAACGACATTGATGTGTACCTAAGGCCATTAGTTGAAGAACTTTTACAGCTGTGGAATGGAAACGTTGTACGACATTGATGCCCCTTTTCCTACTAGTGACCCTCACTCTGTCCTCTCAAACTCCGGATTTTTTTTGTGTTCAGCAGGCGCCACTCAAAGCCATGTCATCAATTTTCAACCCTTTCTGACATAATTTGCTATTTTTAATGCATTTACTGATTTGTTTTGAGCTAAATGGCCCTGAAATTGAAAAACAGTACAAATGAACTCTGAAAAGGTTGAAACTTGGCATGGTATCATCATTTCACCCGCATAGCATGTGCAAAAAAGTAGAGAGGGTCACGGCAAAAACTGGATGCACTTCGTGTACAAACTGGACAATCTCTTTCGAAGTATCAGGGTTTCGGACGAAAACTCATCTGTTACACCGGCAATTCAAAAATTTAATAACTTATTATAACTCCAGAAAAGAAAAAAACTATATAAAAAAATACTCAGAAATAAATGGAAGAAAATAAATAAAGCAGAAAAGAAAAAACTATATAAAAAATTACTCAGAAATAAATAGAAGAAAATAAATAAAGCAGAAAAGAAAAAAACATATAAAAAACTACTCAGAAATAAATAGAAGAAAATAAATAAAGAAGAAAAGAAAAAATATATAAAAAACTACTCAGAAATAAATAGAAGAAAATAAATAAAGCAGAAAAGAAAAAAAACTATATAAAAAAACTACTTAGAAATAAATAGAAGAAAATAAATAAAGCAGAAAAGAAAAAAACTATATAAAAAATTACTCAGAAATAAATAGAAGAAAATAAATAATGCAGAAAAGAAAAAAAACGATATAAAAAATTATTGGGGCGCTGCCCAGTGGGCCTGCCAGACCTCGGGTGTGCAAATTCAGGCTCAGAAGGGCAGCAGGCTCACAGGGCAGCGCGCCATAATTATGCCCAGAAGCCTGCTATATAGAGGAGTTCGAAGGAGCAGCCGCGGCTGGGTTTATAAACCAGTGCGGCTGCCCTTCGCCCGGCGAGGTGGGACTAAACTTTGCGCCCCTCGCGTGGCAGCGCACCCCTTTTAGTACCGGGTCGTGGCTCCACCCAGTACTAAAGGTAGGGTCTTTGGTACCGGTTGGAGCCATCACCCGGTACTAAAGGGCTGCCCTTCCCGCCGCTTGGCCTGGCCAAAATTGACCTTTAGTATCGGTCGGTTGGTGGCTCCAACCAGTACTAAAGGCCCATCCTATATAAGCGGCACTTACAAATTTCGTCAGTTTTCATCTGCTTCTTCTCCTCTACCCCGTCGCCCGCCGCCCCCGTCGCCACCCCTCGTCGACGTCCCCGTCGCCGCCCCGTTCCCGTCCCCGTCCACATCGTCGCCGCCCCGGCCGTCGTCCGCGCCCCGTCCCCAGCCGTCCCCGTCGTCGTCGCCGCCCCGTCCCCGTCGTC
The DNA here is from genome assembly GCF_018294505.1 of Triticum aestivum. Lineage (NCBI taxonomy): Eukaryota > Viridiplantae > Streptophyta > Magnoliopsida > Poales > Poaceae > Triticum > Triticum aestivum. The sequence goes on along the minus strand of NC_057808.1, from coordinate 5,521,740 downwards.
CTCGCCCCGTCCCCGTCGTCCTGTCGTCCCCGCCCCGTCCCCGTCCCCGTCGTCGCCGCCCGTCGCCGTCCCCGTCACCGCCCGTCGCCGTCCCCGTCGCCGGTGAGCTCCTGCCCCGGCCGCCATGCATGTCCACACACACACCCACACACATTGTTAATTAGTTGTAAAATTGTTAGTATTTTTTTTGTTTTTTAGTTACATAGATATTTATAGAAATGTTCGAAATTTTATTGTTTTTTAGTTATAGAAATATTTATAGAAATGTTAGAATTTTTTTTCTGTTTTTTAGTTATAGAAATATTAGAAATGTTATAGAAATGTTAGAAATTTTAGAAATGTTAGTTCTAGCTAGATGAATTAGATTAATGTCAAAATGTTAGACGATGATCGATGTTTTTTTAGTTTCTTATAATTTTAGTTATAGAAAAATTTAGAATTTGCATATAGAATTTTAGTTATCACAATCCAATCATTTAAAAAATGTTACTTTTTGCGGGCATATAGTATTTGTTGTCGACGATGCCCGGCCCGCATCCTCGCCGTCGACCCGTTCGCGACGACGTCCTGCTTCACAGGACCCATGTCCGGGACTGGGCTCCGCCGGGCTGGCACTGGGAGGTGCTACCTTCAGGGGCGCGCCGCTTGGTGAGGAACCCGGCCCCGGGTCCCGTCGTGGACCCTGATCTCCTTTGGTGGCGTTCGCGCGGGCCACATTCGGTGCAGAGGGAGCCGGCCCCGCCGGAGGTGGTGTGTCGCTGTGTCAGGGAGGAGGATGAGCACGTCCGTTGCTACATGGCTGCTATGGACGTCAGGTTCTCCAATACATGGCAGGTTCTTTGGGCAGATGACCAGAGATATGATCCTGTGATGGTTCCTCCTCTTTGGGTGTCCACCGCCCGCGCCTTAGGAATCGCGAGTGGCCTAGATTCTTCTTTAGTATTCGACCTTTATTAGCTACCTAGCCAGTGATGTATTCGATATATAATATTCGAGACGATGTATTCGAGATATATATATTATTAGAGACGATGTATTCGAGATTATATATTATTCGAGACGATGTATTCGATATTATATATTATTCGAGACGACATATTATGTACTATGATTCAGTTTTTCCTTATTGATTGCATCCATGCATTGTAATTTGAATACTAAATTGTTTTATATTTCTTATGGATTAGTTAAATAAAAGCTATGGCGGACAATACCGGCAGAGAGGGAGAAGATCTGAATGAAGCAGATGACGGCTACCAATATCTGAACAATACTGGGGAGGGTGATGATAAGATATTCGATCTCGACGACCGAATGGATGAAGTTATGAACTATGATTATGATTATGATGATGCAGACAATGTTGATCTCGAAATAACAAAGACCGGTGACATATATTTATATAAGCAGGCATCTGGTGATCATTGATAACTCACAAGTATAGGGGATCAATTGTAGCCTCTTTCGATAAGTAAGAGTGTCGAACCCAACAAGGAGCTAAAGGTAGAACAAATATTCCCTCAAGTTCTATCGACCACTGATACAACTCTACGCACGCTTAACGTTTGCTTTAACGGAATCAAATATGAAACTAGAAGTGCTTTGTAGGTGTTTTTGGATAGGTTTGCAAGATAATAAAGAGAGCGTAAATAAAAACTAGAGGCTGTTTAGATAAAGACACAACTAAATTAGTTTTAGTAGAGAGCTTTTTGTTACGAGAAAGTTATTTGTCCCTAGGCAATCGATAACTAGACCGGTAATCATTATTTCAATTTTATTTGAGGGAGAGGCATAAGCTAACATACTTTCTCTACTTGGATCATATGCACTTATGATTGGAACTCTAGCAAGCATCCGCAACTATTAAAGATCATTAAGGTAAAACCCAACCATAGCATTAAAGCATCAAGTCCCCTTTATCCCATACGCAAACAACCTACTTACTTGGGTCTGTGCTTCTGTCACTCACGCCACCCACCATAAGCAAATCATGAACATATTGCAAACCCTAAAGCGGGAATCCCTCATGCTTGCGCGACACGGAGAGCACCATAGGACAGCACCAATAATAAAACATGCAACTCAAACCAATCTTGATCATCAAATAGCCCATAGGACAAAACAAATCTACTCAAACATTATAGGATAGCCATACATCATTGGGAAATAATATATAGCGTTGAGCACCATGTTTAAGTAGAGATTACAGCGGGTAAGAGAGAGGTTACACCACTGCATAGAGGGGGGAAGAGTTGGTGATGATGGCGGTGAAGTTGTTGGTGAAGATTGCGGTGATGATGATGGCCACGGCAGCGTTCTGGCGCCACCGGAAGAGAAGGGGAGAGGGGGCCCCTTCGTTTTCTTCTTCCTTGACCTCCTCCCTAGATGGGCGAAGGGTTTCCCCTCTGGTCCTTGGCCTCCATGGCGTGGGAGGGATGAAAGCCCCTCCGAGATTGGATCTGTCTCTCTGTTTCTCTCTGTTTCTGCGTTCTGTCTCCTGCCCTTTCACCGTTTCGTGTATATATGGAGATCCGTAACTCCGATTGGATTGAAACCTTCGCCCAGATTTTTCTCCGAAAATTAGTTTTCTTGCATCCAAAGTAGAGCAGCAACCGCCTTACGGGGGCCCACGAGGGTCAGGGGCGCGCCCAGGGGGTGGGGCGCCCCCCCTGCCTCGTGCCCCCCCTCGGGCACCGTCTCGCGTTGATTCTTCTTTCGGAATTCTCCAAATATTCCAAAAATATTCTCAGACCGTTTTTATCCCATTTGGATTCCGTTTGATATGGGGTTTCTGCGAAACATAAAACATGCAACAAACAGGAACTGGCACTGGGCACTGGATCAATATGTTAGTCCCAAAAATAATATAAAAAGTTGCCAAGAGTATATGAAATTTGTATAATATTGGCATGGAACAATAAAAAATTATAGATACGACGGAGACGTATCAGCATCCCCAAGCTTAATTCCTGCTCGTCCTCGAGTAGGTAAATGATAAAAAAGATAATTTTTTATGTGGAATGCTACCTAGCATAATCTTGATCATGTATCTAATCATGGCATGAATCTTAAGACACGAGTGATTCAAAGCAATAGTCTATCATTTGACATAAAAACAATAATACTTCAAGCCTACTAATAAAGCAATCATGTCTTTTCAAAATAACATGGCCAGAGAAAGTTATCCCTACAAAATCATATAGTCTGGCTATGCTCCATCTTCACCACACAAAATATTCACATCATGCACAACCCTGATGACAAGCCGAGCAATTGGTTCATACTTTTTAACGCGCTTCAGCTTTTTCAACCCTCACGCAATACATGAGCGCAAGCCATGGACATAGCACTATGGGTGGAATAGAATATGATGATGGGGGTTATGTGGAGAAGACAAAAAAGGAGAAAGTCTCACATCGACGCGGCTAATCAACGGGGTATGGAGATGCCCATCAATTGATGTCAATGTGAGGAGTAGGGATTGCCATGCAATGGATGCACTAGAGCTATAAGTGTATGAAAGCTCAAACTGAAACTAAGTGGATGTGCATCCAACTTGCTTGTTCATGAAGACCTCGGGCATTTGAGGAAGCCCATCATCGGAATATACAAGCCAAGTTCTATAATGAAACTTCCCGCTAGTATATGAAAGTGATAACTCAAGCGACTCTCTATATGAAGAACATGGTGCTACTCTGAAGCACAAGCGTGGTAAATGGATAGTAACATTGACCCTTCTATCTCTTTCTCTCTTTTTTTTTCTTTTTTTAATATTTTTTTGGTGGGCTTCTTTGGCCTCTTTTTTTATTTGGGCTTCTTTGGCCTCTTTTATTTTTTTATAAAGTCCGGAGTCTCATCCCAACTTGTTGGGGAATCATAGTCTCCATCATCCTTTCCTCACCGGGGCAATGCTCTAATAATGATGATCATCACACTTTTATTTACTAACAACTCAATATTACAACTCGATACTAAAACAAAGATATGACCCTATATGAATGCCTCCAGCGGTGTACCATGATGTGCAATGATCTAGCATAGCAATGACATAAAAAACGGACAAGCCATGAAAACATCATGCTAGCTATCTTACGATCATGCAAAGCAATATGACAATAAATGCTCAAGTCATGTATATGACGATGATGGAAGTTGCATGGCAATATATCTCGGAATGGTTATGGAAATGCCATAATAGGTAGGTATGGTGGCTGTTTTGAGGAAGATTTAATGAGGCTTATGTGTGATAGAGCGTATCGTATCACGGGGTTTGGATGCACCGGCGAAGTTTGCACCAACGCTCGAGGTGAGAAAGGGCAATGCACGGTACCGAAGAGGTTAGCAATGATGGAAGGGTGAGAGTGCGTATAATCCATGGACTCACATTAGTCATAAAGAACTCATATACTTATTGCAAAAGTTTATTAGCCCTCGAAGCAAAGTACTACTACGCATGCCCCTAGGGGGATAGATTGGTAGGAAAAGACCATCGCTCGTCCCCGATCGCCACTCATAAGGAAGACAATCAATAAATACCTCATGCTCTGACTTTGTTACATAACGGTTCACCATACGTGCATGCTACGGGAATCACAAACCTCAACACAAGTATTTCTACTAATTCACAACTACCCACTAGCATGACTCTACTATCGCCATCTTTATATCGCAAAACTATTGCAAGGAATCAAACATATCATATTCAGTGATCTACAAGTTTTATAGAGGATTTTATGACTAACCATGTGAATGACCAGTTCCTGTCATCTCTCTAAATAGATATAAGTGAAGCAAGAGAGTTTAATTCTTTCTACAAAATATATGCCCACGCTCTAACAAATATAAGTGAAGCAAAAGAGCATTCTACAAATGGCGGTTTTCTATGCAAAGAGAAACAGGCAATCCAAACTTCAAATGATATAAGTGAAGCACATGAAGCATTCTATAAAGCCATACTCAAAAGATATAAGTGAAGTGCATAGAGCATTCTATAAATCAACCAAGGACTATCTCATACCAGCATGGTGCATAAAAGAAAAATGAAAACTAAAGCAAAAGACGCTCCAAGATTTGCACATATCGCATGAACGAAACGAATCCGAAAACATACCGATACTTGTTGAAGAAAGAGGGGATGCCTTCCGGGGCATCCCCAAGCTTAGACGCTTGAGTCTCCTTGAATATTTACTTGGGGTGCCTTGGGCATCCCCAAGCTTGAGCTCTTGCCTCTCTTCCTTCTTCTCACATCGAGACATCCTCGATCATCGAACACTTCATCCACATAAAACTTCAACAGAAAACTCGGTAAGATCCGTTAGTATAATAAAGCAAATCACTACTCTAAGTACTGTTGCAAACCAATTCATATTTTGTTTTTTCATTGTAGCTACTTTAATATAAATTTTCCATGGCTTAATCCACTGATATAAATTGATAGTTTCATCAAAACAAGCAAATTATGCATCAAAAACAGAATATGTCTAAAACAGAACAGTCTGTAATAATCTGAACATTCACCATATTTATGATACTTGAAAAATTCTGCCAAAATTAGGAAAAATACAAAATTTGTATAGAAATACAGTGCAAAAAGTTTCAGAACCATTTGACATTCCAGTAAAAAACGTAAAATCGCGCACTACAGCCAAAGTTTCTGTCCTGCACCACACAAACCAACAAGCCAAACATCCTATAGGCAAACCTTGACACATTATTTTTATAATACAATGGAATTGTACAAGGGGATAATTTTTTTATTGAAAAGTTTCTGTAATCAAGATTCACAAAGTTTCCGTGAGCATGAACAAAGTTCAAGGCTAGCTCCCACTTTAACAATGCTCGTCTTTCTCACTTTCACTTTTCTTTTTGAAAAGTTTCGGGTTCCCCTCTTTATTTATTTTTTGTTTTTAAACTATATAAAATCACTCAACAGAAATAAATTACTCTCTAAAACTTCCGGGTTGTCTCCCTGGCAGCGCTTTCTTTAAAGCCATTAAGCTAGGCATATAGTGCTCAAGTAATGGATCCACCCGGATTCCAAGGTATATCAAAGCCAATTTTAATTAACAATGATTTGTGATGTAGTAATGAGCACAAAGTAACATATATCATGCAACAACGAAGTCTAACTCTCTTCCTATGCATCGGCATGTCATAAAAGAACAATTCATGCACACATAGTAAAGGCCAATGCATAGTATAAACAGTTTCTTGCAATTTTATCGTGTTGGAAACATAGAGAGGTGGAGATATAGTTCCTCTCTCATAATAATTGCAAGTAGGAGCAGCAAGCACATGCATATTATATTCATCAAAATCATCATGTGCAACGGTAAAAGGCAACCCATTAATATAATCCTTAATAAGTGCAAACTTCTCCGATATAGTGTAGTTTGGAGAATTCAAAAAGATAATAGGACTATCATGTGTGGGTGCAATAGCAACAATTTCATGTTTAACATAAGGAACTATAGCAAGTTCATATCCATAAGCATAATTCATATTGGCATCTTGGCCACAAGCATAGCAAGCATCATCAAAAAGGGATATTTCAAAAGAATCAATGGGATCATAACAATCATCATAGCAATCATCCTTCGGTAAGCACGAAGGGAAATTAAACAATGTATGAGTTGAAGAGTTACTCTCATTAGAAGGTGGGAACGGGTAGCCAATCCGCTCTTCCTCCTTTTGTACTTTGCTCTCCTCCTCATCTTTTTCATCCAATGAGCCCACAGTTTCATTAATTTCTTCTTCCATAGACTCCTGCAAAATATTAGTCTCTTCTTGGACAGCGGAGTAGTCCTCAATATATGGTTCAACATAGGCATTAGAAGCATAATTATCATAGCAATATTTAAGTATGGCAAAATTTTAAGATTTGTAAAGAGTAGCATCATACGTTTCAATCAAAGAAGCAATTACATAAGCACCCTTAAAAGCAACAAATTCTTCAATTTGTTGAACATCATAGTAATTATAAACACCCTTAGCATACGAAGATACAATTCCATTATCAATAAACTCACATTGGTATGGAAGGTGTTTCTTAGGGTTTTCAGAACAACAAGCAACATCATATATTTCACATAAATTCCAAGCATAGCATTGCAAACGATGAATTTGATCCAGTAAAAGTTTCCCTTTTTTAGATATGCGGTGTCGCACATAACAAGCATGCTCATCTAAAGATTTGCCCTCAACTAAGCTAGTTGGGGTTTCAGCACGAGCACATAGGGATCGAATACGATCCAACTAATAAGCTTCAGGAGTGTGATAGATTTTGAGTGGTTCTTCAACCATTGGTTCAGTAGGTACAACTAATTTTTTTGGTATTTTGCGTTTCCTACCCATAACTAAAGATAGAAAACAACTAAGAACAGCAAATAAAAATTACTTAGTGATAAAGCAAACAAGCACACACGAGAATATTCACCCCACGCTATGACTCCCCGGCAACGGCACCAGAAAAAGGTCTTGATAACCCACAAGTATAGGGGATCAATTGTAGCCTCTTTCGATAAGTAAGAGTGTCGAACCCAACGAGGAGCTAAAGGTAGAACAAATATTCCCTCAAGTTTTATCGACCACCGATACAACTCTACGCACGCTTAACGTTCGCTTTACCGGAATCAAATATGAAACTAGAAGTGCTTTGTAGGTGTTTTTGGATAGGTTTGCAAGATAATAAAGAGAGCGTAAATAAAAACTAGGGGCTGTTTAGATAAAGACACAACTAAATTAGTTTTAGTAGAGAGCTTTTTGTTACGAGAAAGTTATTTGTCCCTAGGAAATCGATAACTAGACCGGTAATCATTATTTTAATTTTGTTTGAGGGAGAGGCATAAGCTAACATACTTTCTCTACTTGGATCATATGCACTTATGATTGGAACTCTAGCAAGCATCCGCAACTACTAAAGATCATTAAGGTAAAACCCAACCATAGCATTAAAGCATCAAGTCCCCTTTATCCCATATGCAAACAACCTACTTACTCGGGTCTGTGCTTCTGTCACTCACGCACCCACCATAAGCAAATCATGAACATATTGCAAACCCTACAGCGGGAATCCCTCACGCTTGCGTGACACGGAGAGCACCATAGGACAACACCAATAATAAAACATGCAACTCAAACCAATTTTGATCATCAAATAGCCCATATGACAAAACGGATCTACTCAAACATCATAGGATAGCCATACATCATTGGGAAATAATATATAGCGTTGAGCACCATGAAGTAGAGATTACAGTGGGTAAGAGAGAGGTTACACCGCTGCATAGAGGGGGGAAGAGTTGGTGATGATGGCGGTGAAGTTGTTGGTGAAGATTGCGGTGATGATGATGGCCACGGCAGCGTTCCGGCGCCACCGGAAGAGAAGGGGAGAGGGGGCCCCTTCGTCTTCTTCTTCCTTGACCTCCTCCATAGATGGGAGAAGGGTTCCCCCTCTGGTCCTTGGCGTCCATGGTGTGGGAGGGGCGAAAGCCCCTCCGAGATTGGATCTGTCTCTCTGTTTCTCTCTGTTTCTGCGTTCTGTCTCCTGCCCTTGCACCGTTTCGTGTATATATGGAGATCCGTAACTCCGATTGGATTGAAACCTTCGCCCAGATTTTTCTCCAAAAATTAGTTTTCTTGTATCCAAACTATAGAAGCAACTGCCTTACGGGGGGCCCACGAAGGTCAGGGGCGCGCCCAGGGGGCCCCCTGCCTCGTGCCCCCCTTGGGCACCGTCTCGCGTTGATTCTTCTTCCGGAATTCTCCAAATATTCCAAAAATATTCTCCGTCCGTTTTTATCCCGTTTGGATTCCGTTTGATATGGGGTTTCTGCGAAACATAAAACATGCAACAAACAGGAACTGGCACTGGGCACTGGATCAATATGTTAGTCCCAAAAATAATATAAAAAGTTGCCAAGAGTATATGAAATTTGTATAATATTGGCATGGAACAATCATAAATTATAGATACGACGGAGACATATCAATCATCTCATGTTTTTTTGATTTGAAGATTTATTAACGAATCAATCTTTCTTCTTTCAGCCCTCCGAATCGAGCAAATCTGCTTCTACAGACAGCAGGACAAAGCGAGGCACGGGCAAAAAGTTGAAGGAGGGTGTAAAGTACAACATCGATTCCATCAAAGCTAATGGCGAACCCCTCATGACTCAGAACATTGCGAACAAGTTCGTTCGTCAGTGCGGAGATCTTGTGAAGGACCAACTCCTGATCTCCATTCAAGAATGGAAAGAGCCAAAGAAGAAACATCCAGATGTTACTTGGGTCGACGACAGAGAAAAAAACGCTTTGGGAATCTCTCATGGAACATTTCACCCTACTAGATCATTTCACTGATGCAGATGTGCAGAAAGTCAAGGACGCTGCTCTTAGGAAGATGGCAGTTGCATTCAACACCCACAAGAAAACTGTATGGGCCAACTACGTCGAAGGAGAAAAGAAGACTCCGGAATTCAAGGGAACACTGGAGAAGCAAAGATAACACTGGCCCGCTTTCGTGAAATTCAAGGAATCTGAATTAGCTAAGGAACGGTCGAGAAAAAACAAGGCCAATGCCGCAAAAAAGACGAAGTTCCATAGGCTGGGGCTAGGTGGCTACGAGGTGGCAATGCCTAAGTGGGATAAGCCTGAGGAAGAGATGCTGGATGCAGGGGTCACTCCAGTTACTAGGAGCTGGCCCCCCAGGTGTAGAACTTGGTTCTATGCGCATGGGGGGGGGGGCGTTGGACCCGAAGACAGGCCTAGTTTCCAAGAAGGCAAGTCTAAAAGGAGCCGAAGAGAAGTTACTTCAAGCAATAGAAGATGCTCGAAGGGGGTGCTCACGCTCACCAGATAGAACGACAAGCTTACGCGCGCCGTGGGAAATCCTGAACACCTGGGAAGAACACGAGGCAAGGGCATTATTCCCTGGTATGAGGGCTTTTCGGAATGGAACGACGACTACAGGACCAGTGCAAGAAGGAAGATGGAGGAGGAGAAGAAGAGGAAGATGGAGGAGGAGCAGAGGAAGCAGGAAGCAGAACGCCTTCAAGGCCTAGAATCAGCGCACGCGGACTTGGCACTCAAATTCCAGCGGCAGCAGCAGCAGATGGACTCACTTAGCCAGGAAAGGGGGTCTCAGCAGCGGCAGCAGCTTGCGGATGATCCAACATTGGATAGCACCGTCCCATCCATGCCCAGAAGTAGCGTTGGTTCCGCCCCGGTGGACGCACTGCTGGATAGATACCCTGTGGATGACATCATGGAGAACACTAACTGTGAGCTACACTTCAAAATGAAGAACATATCCATGAAGGTGGCGGACGCCGTTGCTTATACAAACCCCCCCGAAGCAACCTTCCATTGCAACCCGATTCCAGCCAGCTATGCTCATGTCGTGGTTGCTGAGGTGGTGGACCAATATTCGGGGCTAGAGCTTGACATTCCTGGACAGCACGAGGAGCACACACTAGGAGAGGCCATACATCGTATCATCCTATGGAGAAAGGATTGCATCATCTTTTGAAGGCCACCGACACCGCGTCGTCATCTGACTCCTCCTCGATGTGAGGCCACTCCTCCTCCTCCAAGTCCGGCACAGCAGCAGGCCACTCCTCCTGCTTCAAGTCCGGCACAGTGTGAGGCCACTCCACCTGCTTCAAGTCCGACACCGCGTGAGGCCACTCCTCCTGCTTCAAGTCCGGCACAGCGTCAGGCCACTCCTCCTGCTCCAACTCAGCCACGTCAGCCATCTCCGCTGCCTCAGCAATCGGGGAAGAGAGCCGCCGCAGCTACGGTGCGTAGCGCTACGAGTCGAGGTAGTACAGGAGGTACAGGCGGAGGCAAGCGATATAAATATGGTCCAAGCCTCGCTCCTCTTCCTCAGAGGCCTTACGACATGACCGAGGAGCAAAACGCAGCCACAGTGAAGGCCCAAGTGGACGCCCATTTTGGACCGAAACCGACGCCGCCGCCAAGGGAGAAAGTGCCTGAGGAAAAGATTGACCACTTTATTCGTATGGCTAGACCACCAGCTCCCAAGCCTGTCGACTCAGACTATGAGCGCCAAATCAGGAAGGCACATCGATCACGAGTATAAAAGGAGTCGAGCTCGAGCTCGAGCCAAGCAGCTGGCAAAAAATGCAGGAAAACCGTTCCCCAGCTGGGAGAACAGGCGACGCAATCGATCCCCCCGCTTGTTGTGCCAACAACACATAAGAGTACCGGCGCCCTATATATATGTGGGCAAACCATTAACGTTCCCCAGCTGGGCAATCTGGTAATAACCGAGGAGCATATAATGCAGGCTGAAATGCTCGGTATGACTGTTGGACAACTCCGCTTAGAGAGGAGGAAATAAAACGGAAATATGTCCGCGGTGAACCTTTGGTCGAGCCCGAGGAGGTCAAGAACCTCCCAACGAGAATGTATAAATTGCATCAATGGTACATGAAAATTTGCAAGACCCACAATCTACAGTCCCTCATGGTGAAAGTCAAGGAAGAGGATTACTTCAATAAGCTAGCTCTGTCTATTGAGTATACAGAACTGTTTCAGTTATTCAATTATGACGCACTCGACAAATCTATCGTCAGTTGCTATTGTATGTAAGTGATTTCTTTCTGTAATTTAAGTCTCAAGCTAGCTGTAGTGCTCTCGTTGATGATTACCTGTAATTATCCTCACTATATATTCTTTTCTGTGGTATTATGCAAGATGAAGATGTCTGAAATGAGAAAAGTTGGATGCTATGACATTGGGTTCATTGACCCAAATACCATTAATGAAGGGACATGGTCATATGAACATTATAAACAAGAAGTAGAGAATAAGATGCTAGAGTTCTTGAAGCGCCTCATTACCAATGCAGATATACTACTTCCTTACAACTTCCAGTGAGTCACATTGTCTTGTACTACAAATTCTGTTTTTGTTACTAGCTAGATGTTAATAAGTGTATAGGGTTTAGGGTTAGTTGATGAGTGTTATGCACATGCTCGCTTAATTTATACATGCAAACGTGCGCATGCAGGTACCACTGGATTTTGGTAGACATTAAAGTTAAAGAAGGAAAAGTTGAAGTATTGGACTCACTGCTTAAAAAATCTAAAGAGTACTCAATCGTGAAGGGGATAGTCAACAGGTAATTTCAATCATTATATATATATATGTCCTGATATCAACTAATTAATAACTCATTTATTCATTTTCTTTGCCGGCGGGCCGGCAGGGCTTGGCAAAAGATCATCAAAGACGTTCCAGGCCCGTTCAGGGAAAATCTGTATTGGTATCGACCCACGGTAATTAATTAAGTAGTACTAGCTAGCTAGCTCACATGCAATCTCTTTAATTCTAGTTTTAATAACATTAATTATGATGCTTGATTAATTATTATCTGATTGAACTCTATTCTCGTACAGGCCATCAAGCAGGAGCCGGGGAATGATTTATGTGCATACTACGTTTGCGAGAACATTCGCATGATGATATCCGAAAGGAGCACATCTGATAGACATATATGGGTACATTTGCGAGAACACTATACACAATTTTTACATCATTATCGATATCTAGTCACACAAGTAATACATGCGTATTGATCTCCTTCTTAACAGTTCAATGAGGTGTGGCAGAAGCTCCTACCAATGGATCGCGTACGAGCAATTGTAGAGGAAATAACGGGATTTTTGCTCGACCAGGTCATAGATCCTAGAGGAGAATTCCATTACCCGCTACTGTAGTAATGCCTCCATGTAGGAGAAATTGTATATATCAAATTGTATATACATATATATACGTACATGTGTATGTGTGAATATAGTGGTGCGAGACATTCGATGATATATATATATATAGTGGTTCTACGAGAAATTCTATTTATATATATATATATATACATGTGTATGTGTGAATATAGTGGTTCTACGAGAAATTCTCTCTCTCTCTCTATATATATATATATATGCATAACGTGTACAATATGTAGTATCGTAAAATACCAGCAAACGAAAAGAATTAAATGAAAAACACAAAATTAAAGGAAAAAGAAGCCCTGAACCCAAAACCCCCCTAGCCTTTTAGTACCGGTTGATGTTACCAACCGGTACTAAAGGTCTCCCCGTCCCCGACGCCGGCTCGTGCCACGTGGTGGACCTTTAGCGGCGGTTCCTGCATAATCGGTACTAAAAGGGGGGGGGGGGGGCTTTACTCCCCACCCTTTAGTGCCGGTTACAGAACCGGCACTAAAGGCCCTTACGAACCGGTGCTGTAGCCCGGTTCTGCACTAGTGCCGTTCAAAAATAATAATAGAGGAATATCATCTTGTGCTTATATCATTTTCGAGCTTGGCATGCATTTAAGTAAGTATACTCACACCGTCATCCGGGGTGGCTAGCTTGCTATTGGCAATGTATAGAATTACATACCTTGCACACATGGTGCCTTTGATCGCTCAGTTCATGTTTATGTAGGGTATCATTTGCTCCCCCCAAACGGGTTCACACACAACCTCCCTTGTTTTCTCTCGAAGAAAGGATCTGAAGGAAACAGTACTAAACATTAACAACCACTAATTTGTCTTTCTGGCCATGATGACCGATCAATAAATTGCCAAGAAGAAATAACCTTTTGGCAACACATTATGGAGCTGCAATACAAAAATTGAAAAATCAAGTAAATAGCAGCCAAGCTAGCTAATGAGAGGAAATGCCGGGGAAAAAAATATGATAGGTGTGCACAGGGACTTACTGATTCCGAGGGCTCACGACCCTCTTGTCGGTGGTTACACTTACTAGTAATTGTGTGCATGAAACACATGCTCAGTTTGGCAGTAATAATATTTCCAAGATTAACTGCAATTAATGCTGACTCCAAGATTATTTGTATTTAATGCAGCTAATTTTGTTTCCAAATTTTGATTAATGCAATTAACATGTTTCTAAATTATTGATGATGTGATGCATATATACATCATTGAAGCAACGTGAGACGTTGGATATAGATGGTTGCATGACTTACATCATTTGGGTTCACCAAATTAGTGCTTTCACAAGTATACTAGATAATTGTACGTGCATTGCTACGAGGTATAAATACTTTAGTACGTTAGTCCATATTTACTTGTCCATACTAAATGTAATTATGCAAACAAATGTTACCAAATCATACCTAAATACTGTCCTACCCATCCATACATGATGGGAAAGGTAAAGAGTCCCAATGTGTGTTCAATGTTGCTATCAAGTTGCTGCTAGCCGCCGGACGGTGCGCTGTATGTCCTCCACTAGTAGAAAACATGGCTTTGGTCCAGGCCTGGCCAGCCCATTAGTCCCGGTTCAGTCACGAACCGGGACCCATGGGGCATAGGTCCCGGTTCGTGAGCCCAGGGGGGCGGCCGGGCCTCGTGGGGCATTGGTCCCGGTTCATCTGTCCCCTTTGGTCCCGGTTCCAGACACGAACAGGGACCAATGGGCCTCGCTCCTGGCCCACATCCATTTGTCCCGATTCGTGGCTGGAACCGGGACCAATGAGGTGGCTATATATACCCCTCACCCGCGAGCAGAGCACTCCACTGCTATGTTTTTCTAGCCGGCGAGGGGAGAGCTTTGTGGTGCTCTAGCTCACCTCCTATGCACATGAGGTGTTCGATGAAATGCCCGAGCCACACTACTTAAGCGTTCTCCTCTCCAAGATCGACCTCCAAGCTCCATTTTCTTTAAGATTTGTCTAGGTTTAGCGGTCCGTCCATTTTCCTCCAAGCCACACTATGGCTGCTCCGGCGCGTCATAGCACTCCGCCTCCTTTTTCGCCTTGTAAGCAACAAAGGAAGACAGACGCCGCCTCTCCGGCTGCTCCGGCGTCTAGCAATACAGCCAGAGACGGGAGGCAATACAGATTCGGTCCATCTCTCAAGCCTCTAGAGAAGTTACCATACGAGAGGACCGTGGAGGAAAACGCGAAGATCTGTGAAACCCAAGTGAAGGACTTCTTTGAAACGCAAAGAGCTATGAAACATCCACCTTCGGAGGAGAAGATCGGGTGAAAGTTCAACGCACTATCAATGCCCTAAATCGACCACCACCGCCTCCGCCGGATGACAACCATGTCCGTTGTCTTAAAAAGACATTGCCAGAAGCGCGCCTGTCGGGAACTACTTCAAGTGACAAAAGGTTAGCACAACGAAGAAGTGGGAAAAAAATCCCCAGCTCGGAGAACAGGAGAACCAATCGTGCCCCCCGCTCAAGGTGTCTAGCGATATCGTCGCAAATCTGCCGGGGATGGTGCCCGGTACCAATCCTGGAGATTACCTGCCCGACGATGCACATTTTGGTACAATGGAGGTGGACGAATTTAGATACCAGTACGGGAAGCCTCTCGTCAAAGATGGAAGTCCTTCTCTAACAACGATGATGCGAAGATTCCATCAATGGTACATGAAAACCTGCAGCGAGTCTGGGAAGGATGCTTTGACGATGAGAATTAAAGATGACCACGACTTCATTGGACAAGATGTGTTAACTGTTGATTTTGACGAGTTTTTCCAGCTCTACAATCTAAAGGCCCTCGACAAATCACTCGTGGCTTGCTACTGTCTGTAAGTACTACTTTCTGTAATTATCCTCACTATATTATGCAGATTGAAGATCGTTGAATGGAGAAAAGCACAAATCTATGACATTGGGTTCATTAACCCAAATGTCATACATGAATTTATGGTTAAACACAATGTCTCAGAAACCGAGGACAACTTGCTAAAATCGTTGCTCAAAATACTCTTTCCTTACAACTTCAAGTGAGTGTTACTGTCTGTGCACATTCGGTTTCCCTTATTACTCGAGGTTATAGTAATGTAACTGATGAGTTATGCATGCGTGCGCAGGTTCCACTTTATTCTCCTAGATATTAAGCTTGAGCAGGGAGAAGTAACCGTCTTAGACTCCAGACGAAAAGATCCTGAGGAGTATGCGGACATGACTCGAATGCTCGAGAAGTAAGTTCAATCGATCATTATCGCACCATATTGGCAACTTTGTTCATTTCCTGATATCAAGTAATTATTTTCTTTGTCTGGCAGGGTTTGAAAAGAGTTCACCATAATTTCTCCGGGACTGCCGACCGAGCTGCGATTTAAACACCCGAAAGTAAGTACTATTACCTAGTTCCGCGCATCTCCCATTGATTCTAGCTAGTTTCATCAATACCATTTAGCATGCTTGCTTATCAGTTTGATTGACCTCTATTTCTCGTAAAGTGCTTGTGGCGGGAAGCCGGGAATGATTTCTGAGGACACTACGTTTGCGAGTTCATCTATAATATGACAGCCTCTAATAAGCGGGGCTACTCTGAAAAAGAATATGAAGTGCGTAAGCAAAAATATTCACAATTTTATTTTATTACCATCATTTGTGTTGATCAGTTTCATTCATACACATGTATTGACCCTCTTCTTCAATTTAGCTCTAGCGGATGCGGGATGAACTCCTACCACATGATCGCATAAAAGCAATTAGAGAGGAATTGGCGGGATTATTTCTTGACCACGTCATCAATAAAGCCGGAGAATACCATGTGGAACTTGACTTCAGATGTTAAGGATTGTAAGAGATCATATATTGTATCTAGCGGTGAAGACCGGGACCTCTACACTGGCGTCACACCGAGAGGCAGGCGCCGCTCATCTCTGCCGCCACCGATGGCCGTGCATGCGCAAGAGAGCTATCTAGCTAGCTATAGCCAGATCACTCTCTGGTCTCCACAATACAGAGCACGAGACGTGCGCCTGTTGTGCGCTGAAAATGAGCTGGGTTATCGATATGGTTGGGATGGCACTATGCCGCCGGCGTACAGCCTATATGGAGAAGACATTAGTGGCGCGTGGTTACTTCCGCACAAGAAAATGCCGAGTGGGCAGGTACCAGAAAATGCTGAGTGGGCCACATTGCTGTCCCAGGTGGGACGGAAGAAAATTTCGAATAAATGCATCGTCCTTTACTATTAGACTAGCAAAAATGCCCTTCCGTTGCGACGGGAGAAGGAAAATTATGCTCCCCTAGTTCAATCGCTCAAGACCAAATCATACTATACCATTAAGATATTGCCTCTCTCCTTCTCTTTGTCCCTAGGAGACATGTGCACCCTGTCATTGGAACATTTCACGGAGCGTCAGCCATATAAAGCATTTATCGATAATAAATTTAAGAAGTGCATGCATAAAGTGCTACACCTTCAATCATAAAATCATGGAGTAGCTTACCTCGATGAATTCAATTTTGGTTTACTAAGTCTCTTTTTCTCCAGGAGACATGTGCATCCCTTGGGACATAGACCAATACAAGGAAAAGAGGGAAAAAAACCTATATTCACAAAAGCACTGCTTATAAATATCAAAATTACCTTTCCCGTTCATTCACCAAGTGCAAGGAGCCATTACCATCATCAGTTGAAATATTGTTGAGAGATTAAACTTACAAGGACATCGTACATTTATTTACATCAACAAAACAAATTGGTGAATAATAAACTAAGGTTTAATTAGTAGGTTACCAGATGTCCGTTAGTGACTAGGAAATTTCTTCTGACCTTGCATGCATGCCCGACCTATAAAGTTTAAAGTAAAAATTAATTTTTTTATATACATATGGAATCATAATAAGTAGATTGCGCATGTACCTTGCCAAAACATTATTTTTCTTTGAGGAGTGTGTATAGAATAATACCTTTCTTTAGAAAGTAAAGAATAATATAAGGCCAACTGAATATCAGTTGCCAAGATTTATCAGATAGCAAGCGTTCATGTTCCAACACTTCCAAAATGGCCTTAAAACACATGCATTACACACTTCTGTTTGCAAGGGCACCATCTGCGAGAGCTTACAAAGCCGTAGATTATGAAAATTATTCTGGATCTGACGGGGAACAAGTGAACGTGTTGCTGAGGAAGGCTTGGCTTCATTGCCATTGCCACCCCATGTCCTCGATCCTCTGCAGGAAGCCTATGGGAACCACGCCAATGGGTTTGTGTTGTCTCCGTCGTTGCCATGCATCCTCACGACCGAAAGGAATCGGTGGCCGCTCGCTTCCAATCCTGCAGTGAGGTCGGTCATTTGTTGCACGGTCAATGACTTGCAGCTTGCAAAAGAGACGTACACCACGCATCCATTTGGATGGATGTCATCAAGCCTCTCTAGCTAGACACGTGGGTGTGTCGGTGCCGGCTTCATTGGAGGTTGAGCACCAACGAACGAGCCCACTGGAAACACGGACGGGAAGGTGAACGGTGCAGCGACACGCAGACGGGACACAGAGAGGATCATGGAGATCGCG
Organism: Triticum aestivum; assembly: GCF_018294505.1. NCBI lineage: Eukaryota > Viridiplantae > Streptophyta > Magnoliopsida > Poales > Poaceae > Triticum > Triticum aestivum. The sequence goes on along the minus strand of NC_057808.1, from coordinate 5,503,416 downwards.
ATACTCATCCGGCAAAACACCTTCGTGGAGCAGCAATTGGGGCTACATGCCGCACCAGAGAGCGAGGATGATCGGATCGATGTCGGGCGAGAAAGTGTCGATTGGATCCGTCATGAGAAAAAGTGTCGATTGTATTAAATAGATTGCTAGTACGAGGAAATATCATTAATTATTTCCTCGATTATCATTGATGACTTATATAGATGCAAAACGTATATTTTATACTGGCCTTGTATAAATAAAAGGAGGGAGTACAGCCGATCGATCACGTAACAACCAAGCGGTCAGCTTGATAAGCTAGGGACAAAAGCTTTCCATCGATCATGTAACAAAACACGAAACTGCATGGAGTGCGGCAGAGTAGCGAGCGTACGAAGACGAGACCATAAATATTACATCCTTTATTTATTGATAGGTATAGATATATTATATTTTATCGACTCACTGTCACTCACAAGATAGTTACACAACACAACGAGCGCAGCGCCGTCAGCGCATGCAAGCATTACTACCACGTGATAGGGTGCCCTGAACATTCAGCAGCATTCCAGCAGCTTGCTGGTCGTCCTAGGCTTCCAGCCTTCTCCTTATTTGGACAGGCAAGCCACCCTTCATCCTCAGGGTTATCGAAAGCGCGTGCTCTGGCACGCCGCTGCCGGCCTTATCTGCCATGACGTCGACCACGAATTCTTCGAGAACACTGGCGACAATGGACTTCATCTGCACGTATGCCATCTCCTTCCCAAGGCACGTCCTCGGTCCGGCGTGGAACACCGTGTACAGGAACGGGCTCACCGGCCGGAAAGCCCCATCGTCGTCGAGCCACCGCTCGGGCTTGAACTCGGCGCAGTCTGTGCCCCATATCGTGGCGAGCCGCCCCATGGCGTACGCATTGTATGTGATGGACCAGCCGGCACCGACGTGCGTGCCATCAGGGAGCGTGTCATCTGCCGCACATGTCTCGGAGGAGTCAATCGCCACCGGTGGGTAGAGCCTCATCGACTCGGTGAGCGCGGCGTGCAGGTACTGCATGCTCCGGAGATCATCGAACGTGAATGGATCGCCAGGGTGGGTGCCCGTTGTGAACCGAACCGAGCGGACCTCGTCGGCGATGCGTGCGACAACGTTCGGTCGGGACGACACGAGCCAGAAGAACCACGTCAGCGCCGAGGATGTCGTCTCGCGGCCGGCGAGCAGGAAACTGAGGACGATGTCCCGGAGCGCCTCGTCGCCGTGATCGCCGCTCGCCACGAGCCTTGACAGAAGGTCGCCTCTGTTGTTATTCCCAGACGAGCTTTGACGGCGGGCGCGGACGATGTCCATGGCGAACCCATGTACGTTGGCGATGGCCTTCCTCAGGCGGCGCTCTTTGCCGACATCGAGCCACCTCTTGATCTTCCAGGTGACCTCCAGCCACCGCTTAACGGTGAGTTCTTGCGCCTCGATGAAGGCACGCATGAAGTCTGACTTGCCGTCTGTCAAGACACCGTCGTCGGCGAGGGAGCACGGGTCGTGGCCGAAGGAGATCATGCAGACGGTATCGAACGCGAATCGCTCGAGCACGTCCTGCATGTCGAGAACCCTGTGGCCGCCGCTGGCCCCCGCGCGTCGCAGCAACGGCAGCAGCCTGTTTCTGACCTCGGACTGCACGGAATCGATGACGAAACCGCGGAGCGAGTGCGTGGTGAACTCACGGCTGGCGCTCTTCCGCTGCCAGAGCCACTGCTCCCCGTCGGAGTTGAAGATGCCGTGGCCGAGGAAGTCGCCCATGACGGGGATGGTGCTGTCGCCTTTGGGGTAGTTGGCGAAATTGGTGCGCAGGACGTGCTCGACGTCGGCCGGGTTGCCCGTGATGATGCAGGTGATCATCCCGGGAATCCAGAAGCCCATCCTCCGCTCCGGGCTGCCGATGATGAGGTCGGTCGACCAGTCGAGGAAGCGGTGGCGGTTCTTGAGGAACGCATAGAGGTGGCCGAGCAGCGGGTGGCTAGTGAGGCCATGGCTGCTCGGCTTCTTCTTGGCCAGAGTACGCCGCACGATGCGGTGGGAAATGTAGAGTATGGCAGGAAGCAGCAGGAGCAGGAGCAGGAGCATCTTGTTCTTCTGGTGTTGAACTATGGCTATATGAGTTGGATGGATGGAGGGGTATATGTAAGGCCCCGAACCGAGAGGTGTACCTTCTTTTCCTTCCCGGGTCGTCGCTCGTTTAGGCCCTAAAGCATCAATCAATTCACTAATTCGTGATGCAAAGCGAGCTACAAACAAAGAAAGAAGCTCAACACAGTAGCAGCTAATTAAGCCACCTTCCCCTAAAAAAAAGAACTAATTAAGCTAGTACCTAGCTGCGATCCATCCATCAGTTCGATCCTCTAGCTTACGGTTTATTCAATCCTCCTTGGAAAGATTACTCCTCTCTCACATTATGACAAATTGGGCTCGGGATATGTGGGCCGCCATCTCCTTGTTGATAGGAACCGTATAGCCACCATCATCGCTGCTGCTCGTTGGAGCCAACAAACCCAAGACAGAGACGTAGTAGCTTCGACTCGTTGGAATAATCCCATACTGCTTTTGCACCTCAGATTAGGCGGTTGAGGAAATTAATGTGCGACCTCTTATTTTCAAGGCTCACACCTACAAATTGCAATGTGCGACCTCTTATTTTCAAGACCCACACCTACAAATTATTCAATGTGCGACCTCTTATTTTCAAGACTCACTTCTACAAATTCTACTGTAGTATATTAACAGAGTGTGGTAGGAGATTTACGTGGAGAATAAACAAGCTAGTTAAGCTCCTACGACAAGGTTAATACTATCCGAGCCTTCACTTTATACATGAAATTCTTATTTTGCCCTCAGAGCTCTTGAATCCTCTTGGGTGTGGGAGATAACGTGTTAATGATCAATCTCTTAAATTTTTTTTTGTGCTTGGGATACCAAACGTATATTATTACACACATTCCATTCCCTTGTAAACATTACTGTACTTAGTATCATTCTACTCCTCGTATGATTATATAAAATCTTGACAAATATACTTATGGGGATATTTAATTAGTACATTATTCTAGCTATGCTTTATAATTATAATATGTGAAGTGAGAAGATCTAGATTACTTGAAACGGTATGATGTTAGTTTGTTTTTAGGGTTAAAATTTGTAGACCATTTAACGTAAAATCATTATTTTATGTGATAGGATAGTTCATACCTAACATTTTAATGACTGGCCATGGTATTTCAATACAAGTTATTTTATAAATCAACTTTTTGAAAAGGAGTGCCCATGGAGTTTCAATAAATTATTATTTTATGCTAGAAAAAATCTTGGTGAGCGAACTTTAATACGGTTCTTTGGGTTACCCACATGATCCAGTGACTACACTAGTGTCAAAAACGCTCTTATATTATAGGACGGAATGAGTATGTTATTTCAAGCAAGCTAGCCGCCACATATGACGTGTGAGTATACATCTTATGTGCCTAGATAGAAAACGATATAAGTGCAGTTTGACATTCCTTGATTACTTCGTTAATATGCTAGTTGTGCCGGCTTCTATTGTCTCTATGACCTGTCGTCGTCCTCCATCGATTCAAGTCTCCATTTGTATTTATTATTTAGTGTGTCTATTCCTAATCAGCTGACCTCAATTAGCTACCAGCATATTTGCGATATTGACTATTGATTATGTATTATTTCAAGCCACATAGCCGCCCCCAACGTGTGAGTATGTGTATGTCTTACGTGTCTAGTTGGAAAATGTATCGGTACACTAGCATTCCTCGACTAATTCCAATATCAACTAGTTTTGCCATATTCTCCCTACGACTGATGTAAGTCGTGTATCAGTTTAAGTGTTCATGTGTACTTATTGTTTCTCAGTGTGCATTCAGAACTAAATTAACCTTAATTAGGTAATTGCATATTTGTGACTTAGACTACCGTTTTCATATTATTTCGTGTCTTGAAAAGCTATAAAATAATAGAAATACATTCTGGTTTACTTAATTATTTAGTCGTGTCGGCTCTCTCTCTCTCCCAGTGGCTTGCCTTCGTCCTTTACTCAGCAGCCAGGATATTTGCGGCTTTGACTACAGATTATATATTATTTCAAGCAACTTAGCCGCCGCCCCAGAGATGTGACTATGTGAGTATATTTGTCTTACATACATGCCTAGCTAGAAAATGTATCGGTACAATCTTGAATTCCTCGACTAATTCCAATATCAGCTAGTTGTGCATATTCTCCATACGACTTATGTTAGTCGTGTATCGATTTAAGTGTCGACGTGTAATTATTTTTAGTGTCCTTTCCTATATAAATTAACCTTATAATTAGCTAGGAACTCGCATATTGGTACTTAGACTACCGGTGTTATATTATTTCAAGCAAGCTAGCCGCCGGATATGAAGATATGACTGTACATACTTACGTGTCATGAATAGCTATAAAATATTACGAACACATTCTCGCTTTCCTTAATCAATTACCTAATTATGTAGTTGTGTTGGTTTTTCCTCTCTCCATGGCTTACCTTCATCATCCATGGATTCAAGTCTCCATCGGTACATATTATTTTGTGTTGTTTATTCCTAATCAACTTTCTTTTTTTGCATAATGACATGGAGTCTATTACTGGATTCTAACTCCTTATCTGCTGTTTAGAGGAAATGTCTGGCATGAAAGCAAATTTCCAAAAAAAAAAAAAATCTGGGATTACCAATCAGCAAAGAGAAGATCTCTTCTATGATTGTTTTAATTAAAAGGTATAAAAGAAGTTGGACTCTTGGCAATGCAAACATTTCTCTTATGGAGGAAGAGATATATTGATCAATGCATGTTTATCAAATGTCCCTATGTACCTTCTGGGTTGCCACACTTTGCCTGTCAAAACAAAGGAAAAAGTTGATACAATAAGAAATAACTTCTACTTGGAGTAAGAAGAAGAAATTTCACATGGTCAGATGGGAACACCTATGCACCCCTAAAGATTATGGTGGTTGATATGAGAGTCAGAAACATTTGTTTGCTGTCAAAGTGGCTCGAGGAGGCATCTATGAAGTACTCCATCTCTAAAGTAATATAAGATTTTTTAGATCACTAAATCAATTTCAAGCAAGATCTGATATCCTTGAAGGACTCCCAGGAATGTCGTGGGGCTGCAATCTTAGTAGTGCTACACACACAGGACACCCACGTGAGTTTCATACGTTATAGATATTCAATCATACCGGATCCCCAGGTCAATTATTGGTTGCCAAAAGGTCGTCTCTGCTTGGCAACTCAGGTCTATTCCAATGTACAGGTGCTTAGATGGAGGGATAGTTGCATTAAAATGTATATAGCAACTAAAGTCCCCAATGCATATGTGCTTGGTTTGTTGATACAAAGCTTCCTTCATTTAATTGTTTGACAACAGAACTCTTCCATGCATAGGGTAAACTTCTCTCATTTAAGTGTTTTGCATATATCCGCGTGCTTGGTGTTGGTTCTTTGTGGGATTACCAGACTCCTCTCTCTCTCTCCACTTAACTACCTTGCCACCTCAGATTTTTGGCATATGTGGCAATGCTTAGCACATGTATACGGTGAAGCACTGGAGAGGGCCTTATTGATAGGTCAACATGGCCAGAAAGACAAATTAATGGCTGTCGACACTTTGTGCTACTGTTTCCTTTGGACCTTCTCCCCGGAAGGAATACGAGGGAGGCTGCTTGTGAACTGGTCCAAAGGGAGCTAATCAAACACTACTTAAACATGAACTGAGCGATCAAAGGCGCCAGCTGGTGTGCATTGGTGCAATTGTATATATTGCCATTAGCATCTAGGAAGCCCGGATGATGGCGTGAGTATGGGTAATTACATGCCTGTCTAGCTAGAAAATGGTATAGATAAAGTCTGAGATTCCTCGATTACTTGCTTAATAAGCTAGTTGTGTGCGTTTTTTATATATATTATGTCAAGCAAGCTAAATGCCCCACATGACAGTTGTGAGCGTATGTCTTACCGCGCCTAGATTGCAAAAAATATAAGTGCAGTTTAACATTCCTTGACTGTTCCATAAAAAAAAGCTAGTTGTGTCAGCTTTTATTCTTAGTATGACTTGTCTTCGTCGTACATCGGTTCAAAGTCTCCACTTTACTTATTATTTTGAACTGTCTATTCCTAACCAACTTATCCTTAGTTAGGTACTAGAAGATTTGCAGTGTCGACTGCCGATTATATAATACTATTCATCAACTCATGCAGTTGCACGGGCTAGGTATTTGTGTATATCATTATGATGAAAATTCATATTATCGATAATAATTGAAAGAACTTTGTGAAGAAGAAAACAAAGATATGTAGACATGAACATTATTCATTCTTATAGTTTCCCTTATATTATGGAAGTCCACGAATTCCCTCATGTCTATTGAAAATTCAATTACTCATAATATATATGCTGATATTTTAAACATAACCAAGCCAGATACAAAAGAATATATATATGTTGTAGCTCTTCAATCTTCTATGCCCAAATATCTTAAATATGCCTTTTTATTTTAATTATCTTTCTTTCACAATTCAATATTATGTAAATTCAAAAATATTATCATGAGATTGACACTGGCAATTGCAAAAACATTTGCAACTCAATGTAATCAACTTTAGTAGTAATATAATCTTAAATGTATAAGGGTTTGTTTGGGGAGGACTAGGGTTTTGCTTTTCTCGGCCTGGGCAGGCATGCTTGGGGAGGACTTGTTTGAATTAGGACCTGGCCTGGGTGCATTAAAAAAATATTATAACTGACGAAAGTAGCTCATACTACCCATTTGTAATCTAGTGTCAGGCAGGTGTCATCCCGACTCCAGGCGACCGGACGGGGGTGCCTGCTTTGCTAATTGTGTTGCCTGGTTCTCCAGGCCAGGCTCGTAGCTTTTTTTCCTGGATAGCGACCAAACAATCTCCAGGCATGTCAGAGGCAGGCTCCAGGCGAGGCATCTTGTGATTAGGACACAATCAAACTAACCCATAGCCCTGCTGGTGATCAACGGTGTTAGGGGTTGTCAATAGTCGCCTGATATTAAATTTCATATTGGGCCTGATTTTCGGTGGGCTTAACTGCGTTAACGAGAAGCCGACAAGAAAGAGCGACAAACCCACCCAGTTCAGCCGTGACACACACAGGGTGAGAAAGACGCCACCGCCCACCAGGTTCTTCGCCGCCGCCGCCGCCGTCGACCAGGAGCCCGGACGCCACACCATCTCTCTCCCGGTTACTACAAGGAAATATAAGGTCAGTGCGCTTTTCCTCCAGCTCATTAATTTCTTTCCAGCAATGGAAATCGGAGGGCGAAACCGTAATACTTCTTTTCCCGACTATATTTTTCTCAATGAACGAACATACATAGAGTACATACAAGGTCAGCAGGCCTAGCTAGGCAGCGGCGCGTGCGTACGTACTGCTGCGAATGATCCCATCGGCCCAAGCCCTATATGTTGTATCACCATGCGTTCTATAGATCACAATAGTGGTTTTGATTTTGCTGCAGATAATTCCATGTGGCCGTGTGTGTGTGTGTGTTTGTGTGTGTGTATGAGTGTGTGTGTGTGTGTAATGCTACTAAACAGTTACTTAAAAGTGTGTAAAATACAAAAAGGTACTTATAGTAGTTTCATAGACTAGCGTGCTTCTAATTTTATATGAATGAATTCTGTGATATGGGTTGTTACATAATGTTTGTGTTGTAAGCAGACCAACAATTATTGTTTTACTGATTACCGAAAAAGACACCAACCTAGAAACGAAATCTCGGACAAAAGCTCCTTTGGGAAGCACGAGTTTCCCTTCTATGCAATTTAATGTGCCACTCAGTCAGTGAATTGACCCGTACTCAAGCCTATTGTTAGAATTTTTATGTTTGGTTGTCTTATTAGAATGCTTTGCGTGTAACGGGCTCCGCTCCTGGATGTTCTTTAACTGTTGCGAGGTAAAATGAAATAGTTAGAGGAACACAACAAATATTTTAATAACACCTAGAGGAACCCAGCGAATATTGTAATAACTGAATCATCTGAACTAAATATAACAAGTTTGTAGATATGTTGATAATGGTATCATGTATTTTTTGGGAATAGGCACTCCATGCTCCATGGAGATGTGGAACATTATGTGCACAAATTATCATCGAACAGTGTGTAATTCTCAACGGCTACATATACACGGCAGATGCTCCCTTTATGTTGTCAGGACCATTCTACGGTAGTACTCTCCAAGAGCCCAAATAGGAAAGATGTTCCTGTATTGGGCGTAAGTGAGCATAAGGTTGCGGTTGGCAACTCCAGTAATGTCCTGTCAAGTGAGGAAACATCCCAAAGTTATTCCAAAGCACACTAGCTACTACGAATTAACTTAGATCTTGTTGTTATATTTGTACTCACTAATTAATGACAAGTTGCAATCAATTAATTAATTGAAGTTTATATAGTTCAACCACTATTTTTTTCTATGGAGATATATTTCCGTACTATTGCTTTCCCTTACAAGCATAGCACATGATGCTCATAATATAAAAGGGAATGACTTACTTGCAGAGGGAACTCCTCATCCTCCGACTGGAAGTTGATCAGAACCGTGGCTGCCCTATGTAGAGATGCATGATCTCTTTGGTCCTGTTCACTCAAAAAAATGTACTACTGTCAGCCTACAAACCAATTCAATACAGAATGATATATGTTGATCGTACCTATGAACTAATAATGGAGATGTCTATGCAGTTGTGTACAAGTTGCAGTTCACAAGTAGTGTAGCAAATGAATACTATAGGACATGCATGCACTAAATGGATTTAAGTACAAGGCAAGCTTCAAAGGAACAAAATCACCTGTCTAGCATCAATTAGGGCCAACATGGCCCAACTAGTGTTGACTGCGTGAGCCCGCTTGCGTTCAAGATTGGTGTAAACCTGTGTTGTAAGTTTATTAAAGCTTCACCGGTCACGATTAATTGGAGTAATTAAGACATGAGAGTAAAAAGAGGAAGGAGAAACTTTTACCATGTCTTGACCGGAGAGGTAACTTTCTCCCCACCCCCTAATAGGAGAAGCTCCTTGGATAGCAGAAATTCACATGCTTTTCTGATTGCTTGGCTATTCTTGTACGTTCTGCCTGCAGCAATCAATCCTCTCACCCCAAGCCGTGTACCATAGGGAAAACAAATAGCCCAATGGCCGTACCTACAGTTGGAAATTAACTGGAGAAGTTCAAATGATATAGAGGTTGGGAGTTTAATCTTCGATTATTTAAGAATAAAGAAAGAGGGAAACTTCAAGTGAAAATTTAGTGAGAATTCAAACCATGATCCATCACTCCTTTGCATGCTCTCAATGTAGTTTGCAGCCTTCTGGATACAATTTTCTATCTCTTCCATGCGACAATGTTTGGGGTACATTTCTCTAAATAACACTAGACCCTGAATTACTGATGATGTACACTCAACGTACCTGTGTGCGAAGAAATATTGAAAATGCATCAAATAAACAAAAAATAGCAACGTAGATAACTAAGCAAGAAACCAATGGTCAGAGTCGCTTACGAATGCTCCATCATTATGTCCCCAAAGCTCTCGGAAGGATTGAGAAACTGAAGTATATGAAAAACAAATGATCATCATTTCATAGAGGAAACTTATAGTCTTATCGGTTGATGTAACCAAGAATTATACATGAACTTAATATGATAAATTCAACAAAGTGTCCCCCCCCCCCCCCCCCCCACATAGTATATGAAAAATGTTCCTTATGAGTTCTGTTTTAAGAAAAAATAATATGTACCTAGAAGCTTATTCAAACTCACCTCAAGCCATTCATAAGATCTTGTTAGCTCATATGCACCAAAACTACCATCGTCGTTCTGCAAAGGAGTATCGAGTAAGAATTTTAAAATGTACATTATTGTTTCATAAAAACATTCAAGAAATGAGACTATTGATTAGAAAATGTGAGTAATGAGTTGAAACTAGCTATGAGAGAAAAATGAATGAAGAAAAGAGTGGGTTTGAACTAGGAGGTACTAACCATCAAAGACAATAGAATATTGACTGCATCATCAAGCCTGGTTGTTTCCATAGGCTCGCCAACCAATTTAGGAGGAAGCTTAATCAACAATAGTATAGCCTTAAGAGAAATGCAATATTAGCTTATTCATATCAATGCCTTAAGAGAAATGCAATATTAGTTTATTTTATATCAATGCGCCATTGATTTAGCTCATGGAATCAAGGCTGCAAACGATTTTTTGAACAAGGTTACTTGTGAGGCCCCACACCCTCTGGTTGGGATCCCAACACCTTCGCACACGGAGAAGGATGGGGGCGACGAAGTGGACATCTGAAAAAAAGAACAAGGCATGCAACATCCCAGCGACTAAGCGTGCAGAGTATAGGTTGTTGGAGGTTTTTGGTGAGTTGCCAAATGTGAGAAAAGTGGAGGGCCCTTAGAAAAATATGAAAGCATACTTGGACATGTACAAAATACCACTTTTACCGCAAGTGACCGCGGCGTTAATCACTTTGGTAGGCATCACTTGGAAGTCAAAGGTGGACCTTGCAGGCTGATTCCCACACATGAATGACGGCACATGATGCTTCCATGTTGATTTAGAGGCGTGATTCGACATGGATGAGTTCTCTTCGGCCACTGGTGGTCAATTTGTTTGCACTTGAGCCACACCCAATTCCTTTGGACCTTGGTGCTCCGGTGTCGGGCCCAGACGATGTTCCTTGACTCTGCATTTGTCTTGCCCCTATTCCTAGGCTCTAGTGTCTTTTTTCTTTCTTGTGTTTTATCATTTTTATTTTTGGTTTTTCACTTGGTTTTCCCTGATTAGCCCTGAATGTTTGATTTTTTTAGTCTGTTTTTTCTTATAAACTGGACCATTTCTCTTCTTCTTAATGAACACAAGAACCCCTGCCCTCCTCAAGGATAACCATTTAAACAAAGTGGGCCAAAAGTACAAGCAGGGTGGCATGCGTTTTTTGGCCGCTTCATACATAGACGGGGTATAATTTAAGTCAGGGTGTTGCACATTTAATTTAACCTAGTTTGTGTGCATGCAAGCCAGCCAAGATCAAGGGGATTTTTGCCTTATAATAATTTTGACTACCAAAGCTGAAAGACATGGACTTCCTGAATGGTATTACATATTTTGACTACATGAATCATATTACGCAAGGGTATTCTGCTAATTTTGATTACATGAATGGTATGACACAAAGGTTTTGGATAATACAAAAATCAAGTGGGAGAACTACCTTCAATGCTTCTGCTGTACAGTCTGATACTGGCCACCCATGGTCAGTGGTTGAATGTGTCCATCCACCTTTAGATATATGACGATGCCACTTGCTTTGATCTCTAGGAAAATTCACACAAATCTACATGAATATTTAAACATAACTGCTACTAAATTTTATTCAGTAATTAAACCTTATTGATTAGTTCCAACAAATACATTATCATGTAGCATTTTTTATGTTTACATGTGAACGTTTTATATAGTCGTGGGCAAGTTTTATTGTATGGGGGAACTCTTTTGTCAAGCCAGTAGCAAATATAGCCTGAACTGTCAAAACTGTGTCCCATAGTTGGCTGCCATTGTAAGACTACAAAAAGGGTATAAGATTATGAGTAAATTAAAAAGTACACACTATCCTTATTTCAATGTAAAAATCAACTATTTTAGCAAGTGGATTGCAATGCATTTGAATTTCCTGCCAAACATATGCACTTATTCATCCCCACTCATACTAGCTATCATTCATGACCTTCCAAAACAACTACAAGAGAGTCTTGAGTTATCTACTCCCTATCATATCTTATATCTTCTATATGTAAACATCTAGCCCCCACAAGCCTATTTCTCTAAACATGCAAGCATGCCACCTCATCATTCAACATGCAACCCGTCACAACATGCCACCATGCATAAGTAAAGGGCTCATCAACATACAAAAATGCATGGTAACTTTTTAATATAGTATGATATTTATATTAATAATCATTTTGCAACTATAAAATAATCAAACACATTAAATCATTTGTATTTTTAGTTTTATTTCTCGTATTACTAATCATATTCATGTTCCATACGACCAAATGTCCTTGAAATATATTGCAATATATTCTCACACAACCTCGTCGATTGAGGAGGCCAAGATGGGCGACCACACAGGGCCCCCAAATATTTGTGGCCCCCAAATCACCATGGTATAGTATACAACATATACACGTGTATAGATGGCTTAATGCTAAAAAAGTTGGCTTAATGCCTTAATCCAGCGGCAGAATCAACCAACCAAAGAAAAAGGACCAGTCCACCAGCAAATAAGCCCATGACGCTGCAGGGCCATCCGCCAATAGCACATGATGCTTCCGCTAATCGTCCAAGTAGGTATCCTTTTTCACTATTCCATAGGTTCACCACCACAGCTCCACCGGCGGCTAATCGCCCAGCCGCCAGGACACCACCTGCTTGCACCCGATCGACGATCGCCTATAATTGCACGACCTCTTCCTCCAGTCATCCACTAGTAGGTATTGGTAATTGACCACTAGTACTTATTAATTTGATCCCCACGAAGGCTAAATTAGGGTGGGGCTATGGACAAGTTATTTATCAACGGGGCTAGGTGTTTGTAATTTATTTATTTGTCGACGAGGTTGGATCGGTTGTACTTGATTTATTTATTTTCACACTAATTAGGCTATTTCATGTGTGAATATGAATTAATTTTAAGGAACAATAGATGGTTGCTGCTTTTAGGTAGAACATGAGGTTAGTTTATTGTTTTAGTACCCCTTTATTGTTTTTAGCATTAATATTTGAAATATATCTAAACTTTGTGCAAAATAAAACAGACGCAAAATTATCTAATAGAGTGACATTATGCATTTATTATATTAGTTTTTCCATTATATGGTTCTTTTAGAATTTTGGTCATGTTTTGATTTTCGCCCTCGGGCCTCAAATTTCTAGAGACGGCCCTATTCCCACACTAATGTGCGAGGTATCAAATAGTATACCTAAGTAGTTAATTCTCACTACCTTTATTTATCTCAAGATGCGCACATACCATCTCATCAAAGGCTCACCACAACTTGCACGGGAAAAAGTTCCCATTATTATACTCAATAAATATTTTCAACTGCAAAATAATGAATAAATATAAAATATATATTACCCTCAAATGATGTAATATTAATTTATATTTTAGTTCATATTATGAATCTAATTATTCATATTCATGTCTCATACAGCCAAATTTAGTTGAAATTGCTAGCACCTTAATCTTTGCTTCAAAATACATTCTATATGAAAACGCAAAGTGAGTAAGTGACCAATAGATAGTTTTTCCTAACCAGTAGGAGAGGAAAAATACGCACTAAAATTCAAGAAGAGAGGACTTGAACATGGTTGGAATCTACATACACTCCCTCACCCAGCTGAGTGGGGCCAATTTATAGTATAATAAAGGTTGTTGAGAATTGACATGTTGTGGTATGTATAGATATATTTGAAGTAAAAGGGACACCATAGATATTATTTGATTCAAATTTTGTACAACGTGTATTAATTTTTTGCCACCACCTTAGTTAAATCTATACATAAATGCCCCTATGAGTTTTTTAATGAAATGCAGAAGATCTCGTAAACACCTTCAACTTCATGGCATCTTCGGCGACGCATAAGAAATCATATATTCTTTCAACATGGAGTTTGAATGCCTCTTAGTTTGGATCTTCTACCCAACAACAAATCATATTCAACATCTTCTTACAAATTTCTAGTAGTCAATTGAGAAACAAAGTATAAAATAAATTAATTAATTGATAAATAGTGAATGAATTTAATAAAGTTAAATAAACTATAGGAACCACTTGGAGTTTGGACCTATATAAGGAAAACAATGATGCAAAATTTTCTCAAAGTAACCCCTCCTTTACCTTATTTAGAGGACCAATGCATTAGTATTAAGTAGTTTCATCCTCGTACTTTATATGTTTCATTGTCTAGAGCTCTCTTCCGCAAATTGCTGCCAGGCCAGTGCAGAAATATTGGATGAAGAACATATCCACGAAGGCGGCGAACGACGTTGCTTAAACAAATCCCCCTGAAGCAACCTTTCGTTCCAATCCGATTCCAGCTGGCTATGCTCGTGTCACGGTTGATGAAGTAGTGGCACAATATTCGGGGCTAGAGCTTGACATTCCTGGAGGTGACAACGAGCGCACACAGGGAGATGCCATACATCGTATCATTATATGGAGAAAGGATTGCATCATCTTTCCAAGGCCACCGACACCGTGTCAGCCGGCTCCTCCTCCATGTCCGCCATGTTGGGGAACGTAGCAGTAATTCAAAATTTTCTACGCATCACCAAGATCAATCTATGGAGTCATCTAGCAACGAGAGAGAGGAGTGCATCTACATACCCTTGTAGATCGCGAGCAGAAGCGTTCCAGAGAACGGGGTTCATGGAGTCGTACTCGTCGTGATCCAAATCACCGATGATCCTAGTGCCGAACGGACGGCACCTCCGCGTTCAACACACGTACGGAGCGGGGACGTCTCCTCCTTCTTGATCTAGCAAGGGGGGAGGAGAAGTTGATGGAGATCCAGCAGCACGACGGCGTGGTGGTGGAAGTAGCGGGATCCCGGCAGGGCTTCGCCAAGCGCAAGCGGGGAGGAAGAGGTGTCACGGGAGGGAGGGAGGCGCCAGGGCTTGGGGTGCGGCTGCCCTCCCTTCCCCCCACTATATATAGGGCCAAGGGAGAGGGGGGGCGCAGCCTTGGCCCTTCCTCCAAGGAAGGGTGCGGCCAGGGAGGAATCCATCCTCCCCAAGGCACCTAGGAGGTGCCTTCCCCTTTTAGGACTCTCCCTTTCCCTTATCTCTTGGCGCATGGGCCTCTTGGGGATGGTGCCCTTGGCCCATATAGGCCAAGGCGCACACCCCTACAGCCCATGTGGCCCCCCGAGGCATGTGGACCCCTTTGGTGGACCCCCGAACCCCTTTCGGCACTCCCGGTACAATACCGATAATGCGCGAAACTTTTCCGGCGAACAAAACAAGACTTCCCATATATAAATCTTTACCTCCGGACCATTCCGGAACTCCTCGTGACGTCCGGGATCTCATCCGGGACTCCGAACAACTTTCGGGTTACCGCATACTAATATCTCTATAACCCTAGCGTCACCGAACCTTAAGTGTGTAAACCCTACGGGTTCGGGAGACACGTAGACATGACCAAGACGACTCTCCGGCCAATAACCAACAGCGGGATCTGGATACCCATGTTGGCTCCCACATGCTCCTCGATGATCTCATCGGATGAACCACGATGTCGAGGATTCAATCAATCCCGTATACAATTCCCTTTGTCAACCGGTATAGTACTTGCCCGAGATTCGATCGTCGGTATCCCGATACCTTGTTCAATCTCGTTACTGGCAAGTCTCTTTACTCGTTCCGTAACACATCATCCCGTGATCAACTCCTTGGTCACATTGTGCACATTATGATGCCAACCCAACAGACACTTTCGGAGATACCTGTAGTGCACCTTTATGGCCACCCAGTTACGTTGTGACGTTTGGTACACCCAAAGCATTCCTACGGTATCCGGGAGTTGCACAATCTCATGGTCTAAGGAAATGATACTTGACATTAGAAAAGCTTTAGCAGACGAACTACACGATCTTGTGCTATGCTTATGATTGGGTCTTGTCCATCACATCACTCTCCTAATGATGTGATCCCGTTATCAACGACGTCCAATGTCCATGGTCAGGAAACCATAACCATCTATTGATCAACGAGCTAGTCAACTAGAGGCTTACTAGGGACAAGTTGTGGTCTATGTATTCACACATGTATTACGGTTTCCAGTTAATAAAATTATAGCATGAACAATAGACAATTACCATGAACAAGGAAATATAATAATAACCATTTTATTATTGCCTCTAGGGCATATTTCCAACAGTCTCCCACTTGCACTAGAGTCAATAATCTAGTTCACATCACCATGTGATTAACACTCAGAGTTCACATCCCCATGTGACTAATGCCCAAGAGTTTACTAGAGTCAATAATCTAGTTCACATCATCATGTGATTAACACTCAATGAGTTCTAGGGTTTGATCATGTCATGCTTACGAGAGAGGTTTTAGTCAACGAGTCTGCAACATTCAGATCCGTGTGTGCTTTACAAATCTCTATGTCATCTTGTAGATGTAGTTACCACGCGCTACTTGGAGCTATTCCAAATAACTGCTCTACTATACGAATCCGGTTTACTACTCAGAGTCATCCGGATTAGTGTCAAAGTTTGCATCGACGTAACCCTTTACGACGAACTCCTCTTCCACCTCCATAATCGAGAAAATTCCTTAGTCCACTAGATACTAAGGATAAGTTCGACCGCTATCATGTGATCCATTCCCGGATCACTATTGTACCCCTTGACTAACTCATGGCAAGGCACACTTCATGTGCGGTACACAGCATAGCATACTGTAGGGCCTACGTCTAAAGCATAGGGGACGACCTTCGTCCTTTCTCTCTCTTCTGCTGTGGTCAGGTCTTGAGTCTTACTCAATACTCACACCTTGTAACACAACCAAGAACTCCTTTCTTTGCTGATCTATTTTGAACTCCTCCAAAAACTTGTCACGGTATGTATTCATTTGAAAGTACTATTAAGCGTTTTTGATCTATCCTTATAGATCTTGATGCTCAATGTTCAAGTAGCTTAATCCTGGTTTTCCATTAAAAACACTTTTCAAATAACCCTGTATGCTTTCCAGAAATTCTACATCATTTCTGATCAACAATATGTCAACAACATATACTCATCAGAAATTCTATAGTGCTCCCACTCACTTCTTTGGAAATACAAGTTTCTCATAAACTTTGTATAAACCCAAAATCTTTGATTATCTCATCAAAGCGTACATTCCAACTCCGAGATGCTTACTCCAGTCCATAGAGGATTGCTGGAGCTTTGCATACTTGTTAGCATCTTTCAGGATTGACAAAACCTTCTGGTTGTATCACATACAACCTTTCCTCAAGAAAATCGTCGAGAAAACAATGTTTTGACATCCTATCTGCAAGATTTCATAAATAATGCAGTAACTGCTAATACAATTCCAACGGACTCTTAGCATCGCTACGAGTGAGAAAGTGTCATCGCAGTTAACTCCTTGAACTTGCGGGAAAACATCTTAACGACAAGTAGAGCTTTCTTAATGGTGACGCTTACCATTATTGTATGTCTTCCTTTTAAAATCCATCTGCACCCAACAGCCTTACGACCATCAAGTAGTTCTTCCAAAGTCTATACTTTGTTTTATACATGGATCCTCTCTCGGATTTTATGGCCTCGAGCCATTCGTCGGAATCCGGGCCCACCATCGCTTCTCCATAGCTCATAGGTTCATTGTTGTCTAGCAACATGACTTCCAAGACAGGATTACGTACCACTCTGAAGTAGTACGCATCCTTGTCGACCTACGAGGTTTGGTAGTGACTTGATCCGAAGTTTCATGATCACTATCATAAGCTTCCACTTCAATTGGTGTAGGTGCCACAGGAACAACTTCCTGTGCCCTGCTACACACTAGTTGAAGTCATGGTTCAATAACCTCATCAAGTCTTCACCATCCTCCCACTCAATTCTTTCGAGAGAAACTTTTCCTCGAGAAAGGACCCGTTTCTAGAAACAATCACTTCTGCTTCCAGATCTGAAATAGGAGGTATACCCAACTGTTTTGGGTATTCTATGAAGATGCATTTATCCGCTTTGGGTTCGAGCTTATCAGCCTAAATTTTTTTCACATAAGCGTCGCAACCCCAAAATTTTAAGAAACGACAGCTTAGGTTTCTCTAAACCATAGTTCATACGGTGTCGTCTCAACGGAATTGCGTGGTGCCCTATTTAAAGTGAATGCGGTTGTCTCTAATGCCTAACCCATAAACAATAGTGGTAATTTGATAAGAGACATCATGGTATGCACCATATCCAATAGGGTGCAGTTATGATGTTCGGACACACCATCATACTATGGTGTTCCAGGCGGTATTAATTGTGAAACACTTTCCACAATGTCTTAATTGTGTGCCAAACTCGTAACTCAGATATTCATCTCTATGATCATATCATAGACATTTTATCCTCTTGTCACGACGATCTTCAACTTCACTCTGAAATCACTTGAACCTTTCAGTAATTTAGACTTGTGTTTCATTAAGTAAATACACTCAGCATCTACTCAAATCGTCTGTGAAGTAAGAACATAACGATATCCACTGCGTGCCTCAGCACTCATTGGACTGCACACATCAAAATGTATTACTTCCAACAAGTTGCTTCCTTGTTCCATCTTACTGAAAACGAGGCCTTTCAGTCATCTTGCCCATGTGGTATGATTTGCATGTCTCAAGTGATTCAAAATCAAGTGAGTCCAAACGATCCATCTGCATGGAGTTTCTTCATGCATATATACCAACAGACATGGTTCGCATGTCTCAATCTTTTCAAAACGAGTGAGTCCAAAGATCCATCTACATGGAGCTTCTTCATGCGTTCTATACCAATATGACTCAAATGGCAGTGCCACAAGTATGTGGTACTATCATTACTATTTTATATCTTTTTGGCACGAACATGTGTATCACTACGATCGAGATTCATTTTAGGTGCAAGACCATTGAAGGTATTATTCAAATAAACAGAGTAACCATTATTCTCCTTAAATGAATAACCGTATTGCGATAAACATAATCCAATCATGTTTATGCTCAACACAAACGCCAAATAACAATTATTTAGGTTTAACACCAATCTCTATGGTAGAGGGAGCATGCGATGCTTTATCACATCAACCTTGGAAACACTTCCAACACATATCGTCATCTCACCTTTAGCTAGTCTCCGTTTATTCCGCAGCTTTTATTTCGAGTTACTAACACTTAGCAACCGAACCGGTATCTAATACCCTGGTGCTACTAGGAGTACTAGTAAAGTACACATTCATATAATGTATATCCAATATACTTCTGTCGACCTTGCCTGCCTTCTCATCTACCAAGTATCTAGGGCAGTTCTGCTTCAGTGAACGTTTCCCTCATTACAGAAGCACTTAGTCTCGGGTTTGGGTTCAACCTTGGGATTCTTCACTAGAGCAGCAAATGATTTGCCGTTTCATGATGTATCCCTTTTTTGCCCTTGCCCTTCTTGAAACTAGTGGTTTTACTAACCATCAACAATTGATGCTCCTATTTGATTTCTACTTTCACGGTGTCAAACATTGTGAATAGCTCAAGGATCATCATATCTATCCCTGATATGTTATAGTTCATCACGAAGCTGTAATAGCTTGGTGGCAATGACTATGGAGAACCATCACTATCTCATCTGGAAGATTAACTCCCACTCGATTCAAGCGATTGTGGTACTCAGACAACCTGAGCACATGCTCAACGATTGAGCTTTTCTCCCTTAGTTTGCAGGCTTAAGAAACTTGTCAGAGGTCTCATACCTCTTGACGTGCGCACTAGTCTGAAATCCCAATTTCAGTCTTCGGAACATCTCATATGTTCTGCGACGTTTCAAAAACGTCTTTGGTGCCACAATTCTAAACCGTTAGCATTACGCACTGAACTATCACGTAGTCATCAAAACGTGTATGTCAGATGTTTCGCAACATCTACAGACGACGCTGAGGTTCAGCACACCGAGCGGTGCATTAAGGACATAAGCCTTCTGTGCAGCAATGAGGACAATCCTCAGTTTACGGACCCAGTCCGCATAATTGCTACTATCAACTTTCAACTAAATTTTCTCTAGGAACATATCTTAAACAGTAGAACTAAAGCATAAGCTATGACATAATTTGCAAAGACCTTTTGACTATGTTCATGATAATTAAGTTCATCTAATTATTTAATGAACTCCCACTCAGATAGACATCCCTCTAGTCATCTAAGTGATACATGATCCGAGTCAAACTAGGCCGTGTCCGATCATCACGTGAGACGGACTAGTCATCATCGGTGAACATCTCCATGTTGATCGCATCTACTATACGACTCATGTTCGACCTTTCGATCTCTTGTGTTCCGAGGCCATGTCTGTACATGCTAGGCTCGTCAAGTCAACCCAAGTGTTTCGCATGTGTTCCGAGGCCATGTCTGTACATGCTAGGCTCGTCAACACCCGTTGTATGCGAACGTCAGAATCTATCACACCCGATCATCACGTGGTGCTTCGAAACAACGAACCTTCGCAACGGTGCACAGTTAGGGGGAACACGTCTCTTGAAATTTTAGTGAGGGATCATCTTATTTATGCTTCCGTCGTTCTAAGCAAATAAGATGTAAACATGACAAACATCACATGCAAATCATAAAGTGACATGATATGGCCAATATCATCTTGCGCCTTGGATCTCCATCAACGAGGCGCGGCATGATCACCTTTGTCACCGGCATGACACCATGATCTCCATCATCATGATCTCCATCATCGTGTCTTCATGAAGTTGTCTCGCCAACTATTACTTCTACTACTATGGCTAACGCTTAGCAATAAAGTAAAGTAATTACATGGCGTTTTCATTGACACGCAGGTCATACAATAAATTAAGACAACTCCTATGGCTCCTGCCGGTTGTCATACTCATCGACATGCAAGTCGTGATTCCTATTACAAGAACATGATCAATCTCATACATCACATATATCATTCATCACATCCTTTTGGCCATATCACATCACATAGCATACCCTGCAAAAACAAGTTAGACGTCCTCTAATTGTTGTTGCATGTTTTACGTGGCTGCTATGGGTTTCTAGCAAGAACGTTTCTTACCTACGCAAAAGCCACAACGGTGATATGCCAATTGCTATTTACCCTTCATAAGGACCCTTTTCATCGAATCCGATCCAACTAAAGTGGGAGAGACAGACACCCGCTAGCCACCTTATGCATCAAGTGCATGTCAGTGGGTGGAACCTGTCTCACGTAAGAGTACGTGTAAGGTCGGTCCAGGCCGCTTCATCCCACAATGCCGCCGAATCAAGATAAGACTAGTAACGGTAAGCAAATTGAACAAATCATCGCCCACAACTACTTTGTGTTCTACTCGTGCATAGAATCTACACATAGACCTGGCTCATGATGCCACTGTTGGGGAACGTAGCAGTAATTCAAAATTTTCTACGCATCACCAAGATCAATCTATGGAGTCATCTAGCAACGAGAGAGAGGAGTGCATCTACATACCCTTGTAGATCGCGAGCGGAAGCGTTCAAGAGAACGGGGTTGATGGAGTCGTACTCGTCGTGATCCAAATCACCGATGATCCTAGCGCCGAACGGACGGCACCTCCGCGTTCAACACACGTACGGAGCGGGGACGTCTCCTCCTTCTTGATCCAGCAAGGGGGGAGTAGAAGTTGATGGAGATCCAGCAGCACGACGGCGTGGTGGTGGAAGTAGCGGGATCCCAGCAGGGCTTCGGCAAGCGCAAGCGGGGAGGAATTGGTGTCACGGGAGGGAGGGAGACGCCAGGGCTTGGGGTGTGGCTGCCCTCCCTTCCCCCCACTATATATAGGGCCAAGGGAGAGGGGGGGCGCAGCCTTGGCCCTACCTCCAAGGAAGGGTGCGGCCAGGGAGGAGTCCATCCTCCCCAAGGCACCTAGGAGGTGCCTTCCCCTTTTAGGACTCTCCCTTTCCCTTATCTCTTGGCGCATGGGCCTCTTGGGGCTGGTGCCCTTGGCCCATATAGGCCAAGACGCACACCCCTACAGCCCATGTGGCCCACCGGGGCATGTGGACCCCTTTGGTGGACCCCCGGACCCCTTTCGGCATTCCCGGTACAATACCGATAATGCGCGAAACTTTTCCGGCGACCAAAACAAGACTTCCCATATATAAATCTTTACTTCCGGACCATTCCGGAACTCCTCGTGACATCCGGGATCTCATCCGGGACTCCGAACAACTTTCGGGTTACCGCATACTAATATCTCTATAACCCTAGCGTCACCGAACCTTAAGTGTGTAGACCCTACGGGTTCGGGAGACATGTAGACATGACCAAGACGACTCTCCGGCCAATAACCAACAGCGGGATCTGGATACCCATGTTGGCTCCCACATGCTCCTCGATGATCTCATCGGATGAACCACGATGTCGAGGATTCAATCAATCCCGTATACAATTCCCTTTGTCAACCGGTATAGTACTTGCCCGAGATTCGATCGTCGGTATCCCGATACCTTGTTCAATCTCGTTACCGGCAAGTCTCTTTACTCGTTCTGTAACACATCATCCCGTGATCAACTCCTTGGTCACATTGTGCACATTATGATGATGTCCTACCGAGTGGGCCCAGAGATACCTCTCTGTTTACACAGAGTGACAAATCCCAGTCTCGATTCGTGCCAACCCAAGAGACACTTTCGGAGAT
This sequence comes from Triticum aestivum, assembly GCF_018294505.1. Lineage (NCBI taxonomy): Eukaryota > Viridiplantae > Streptophyta > Magnoliopsida > Poales > Poaceae > Triticum > Triticum aestivum. The sequence goes on along the minus strand of NC_057808.1, from coordinate 5,480,887 downwards.
ACCTGTAGTGCACCTTTATGGCAACCCAGTTATGTTGTGACGTTTGGTACACCCAAAGCATTCCTACGGTATCCGGGAGTTGCACAATCTCATGGTCTAAGGAAATGATACTTGACATTAGAAAAGCTTTAGCAGACGAACTACACGATCTTGTGCTATGCTTATGATTGGGTCTTGTCCATCACATCACTCTCCTAATGATGTAATCCCGTTATCAACGACATCCAATGTCCATGGTCAGGAAACCATAACCATCTATTGATCAACGAGCTAGTCAACTAGAGGCTTACTAGGGACAAGTTGTGGTCTATGTATTCACACATGTATTACGGTTTCCAGTTAATACAATTATAGCATGAACAATAGACAATTATCATGAACAAGGAAATATAATAATAACCATTTTATTATTGCCTCTAAGGCATATTTCCAACACGCCACCGCGTCACCAGACTCCCGCTTCTCTAATTCAGCTACCGCCTCAGCAGAGTCCTGGTCCTCCAAGTCTGCCAATGCGTCAGGCCACTCCTCCTCCTCCAAGTCCTGCACCGTGTCAGCCCACTCCTCCTCCAAGTTCGGCACCGCATCAGCCCAGTCCTCCTCCTCCAAGTCAGGCATCACATCAGCCATCTCCGCCGCCTAAGAAACAGCGGAAGAGAGCCGCGCAGCTACGGCGGCTAGCGGTACAAGTACAGGAGGCAAGAGATACCAATTTGGTCCAAGCCTCAAGCCTCTTCCGAAGAGGACTTACGACCTGACTGTGGAGGAAAACGAAGCCGAAGTGCAACCCCAACTGAGGGCCCATTTTGGACCAAAACCGCGACCGCCGCCAAAGGAGAAAGTACATGAGCATGTCATTGACCACTTTATTCGTATGGCTGAACCACTAGCTAGCTCCCAAGCATAGGGACTCCGACTATGAGCGCCAAATCAAGAAGTCATATCAAGCACACAAAAATGAGTCGAGCTCGATCTCCAGCCAGGCAGCTGCCAAAAAAGCGGGAAAACTGTTCCCCAGCTGGAAGAATAGGCGGTGCAATCGATCCCCCCACTCATTGTACCAACACATGTGAGTACCGGCGACGATCAGCTGGTAATAACCGACGATCATAGAAGGCAGGCTGCAGAGATCAGATGCACTATAGAACAACTCCTAGGCATTGAGCCCATGGAAAATTTTACAGAGCAGCAACTAAAATGGAAATATGCCCGCGGCCAGCCTCTGGTGAAGCCTGAGGAGGTCAAGCTTCTATCAACGAGAATGTATCAATTGCATGAATGATACATGAAAGAAGTCAAGACTACCGGTCGAGAGTCCCTCATGGTGGCAGTCAAGGAAGAGCATTACTTCCATGCAAAAGATCTGTGGGTTGAGTTTCAAGAAATGTTTCAGTTATTCAATCAAGACGCACTCGACAAATCTATCGTCAGTTGCTGTTGTGTGTAAGTGATTTCTTTCTGTAATTTCATCAAGTCTCTAGCTAGCTGTAGTGCTCATTGATCATTGCCTGTAATTATCCTCACTATTCTTTTCTGTGGTATTATGCAAAATGAAGATCCATAAAATGAAAAAAGCTAGACGCTATGGCATTGGGTTCATTGACCCAAATACCATTAATCAAGAGACATGGACGCGTGTATGGGAACGAAAAGACACAAAGAAAATCTTGCTAGAGTTCTTGAAGCGCCTTAATACCTGTCCAGACATACTACTTCCTTACAACTTCGGGTGAGTCACAATGTCTTGTACTATAAATTCTGTTTTTGCTTAATTACTAGCTAGATGTTAATAAGTGTATAGGGTTTAGGGTAGTTGATGAGTTATGCACATGCCCGCTTAATTATACATGCAAACGTGTGCGCATGCAGTTTCCACTCGATCTTGTTAATCATTCAAGTTGACGAGGGAAAAGTTGAAGTACTGGACTCACTACTTAAAGCAGTTGTTGACTACGAAATCGTGAAGGGGATGGTCAACAGATTTCAATCATTATTGAACTCTATGTCGGCTTCATTAGTTCGTCATTTCCTGATATCAACTAATTAATAACTCCTTTATTCATTTTCTTTGCCGACGGGCAGGGCTTGGGAAAATTTCATCAAACAGGTTGATGCCCACTGGAAAGAAAAGCTGATATGGTGTCGACCAAAGGTAATTAATTAAGTAGTACTAGCTAGCCAGCTAACATCTCTTTAATTCTAGTTTCAATCCCATTAATTAGCATGCTTGATTAATTATTATCCGATTGAATTCTATTCTCGTAAAGGCCCTGAAGCAGGCGCTGGGGACTGATTTATGTGCATACTATGTTTGTGAGAACATTCACATGATGACGTTCAAAGGAGCAGAACTGATAAAGAGCAATGGGTACGTTTGCCAGAACACTATTCATAATTTTTACATCATTATCTATATATATACACACAACTAATAATACATGCATATTTTGATCTCTTCTTTAAAGATGAAGGACATGCGGGATCAGCTCCTACCAGAGAATCGTGTACGAGCAATTTAAGAGGAAATAACGGGATTTTTGCTCGACCAGGTCATAAATCCCAAAGGAGAAATCCATTACCCGCTACTGCAGTAATGCCTCCATGTAATGATCTGCAAATTGTAGGAGAAATTGTATATACCAAATTGTATATATATATATATATCTGTGTGTGTGTGTGTGTGTGTGTGTGTATGCGTGAATGGCCGTGTGCAAGAAATTCAATGTGATATATATGATCGGTTGTACGAGAAATTCTATTTATATATGCATAACGTGTACAATATGTAGTAGCGTAAAATATGTTTCAAACGAAAAGGAATTAATAAATGGAAAACACAAAATGATGTCTGAGCCGGAAGGATGAATTCTAGGATCTGATTGAGGATTGCGAGCATTCGCAACATATTGAATCAATGGACTCAAAAAGATAATGACAAGGGGTGCTAATAAGATTTCGAGACTTATGGGATTAATCATAATGCTAGTAAGCAAGAATTTCAAGAGAAATAGGCTCCTGAGGATTTTCGGAAGATCGAATGTCATTCTGAACACTTTTGTGATATACTTGAATCCACTGGGGATGAGCGGATACTCGGTAAGGGCGAGGATTATCCGTAGGGGTATTCAGGTGACAATGAACAGCAAGGTAGTAAGCTCAAAGGATTCTCGGAACAACAGAGAGAATTTCGGGTTATCTTGTAATAACAAGATCATCTGGGAAACATTGTTTGAATGGCGAGTATACGTGGTTATCCATAGGAGTTTATCGATGAAAGGGAATTGCCAAAGCGATGAACACAAGTTCTCGGGTTATCAGCGGAGAGTATCTTCAGGGTCTTCACGTGCAACAGACGATCATCAGTAATAAGGGGCTCTCCGGGTGAAAGTGATAACGAGATCCTAATGTTAGATTTAGTAAAATCATTTAACCCGAATAGAAGAGAGATCAGAGTCCCAGAGTAAAGGTCGAGGAGTAAAAGATCCTAGTACCACCCAATGGCGATGTGGGCCCGTAAGACACACAGCATGTTAGTAAAAGTTTTGTAATGTCTAGACTCGACTTCGGCCAAGGAGTGTGGAAAGGGGGATTCCTACAGGCAGTCGGCTCTGATACCAACTTGTGACGCCCCCGATTTGACCGTACACTAATCATGCACGCAAATGTGTACGATCAAGATCAGGGACTCACGGGAAGATATCACAACACAACTCTAAAACATAAATAAGTCATACAAGCATTATAATACAAGCCAGGGGCCTCGAGGGCTCGAATACAAGTGCTCGATCATAGACGAGTCAGCGGAATCAACAATATCTGAGTACATACATAAGTTAAACAGGTTTGCCTTAAGAAGGCTAGCACAAAAGTAGCAACGATCGAAAAGGCAAGGCCTCCTGCCTGGGACCTCCTAACTACTCCTCGAAGCCGAACTCCATGTAGCATCATCCTCGGGATCTCTAGCTACTGGACTCCAGCATCTGGTTGCGACAATCAGGTATAGAAAGGGGAAAAGAGGGAGAAAAGCAACCGTGAGTACTCATCCAAGTACTCGCAAGCAAGGAGCTACACTACATATGCATGGGTATATGTGTAAAGGGCCATATCAGTGGACTGAACTGCAGAATGCCAGAATATGAGGGGGATAGCTAGTCCTGTTGAAGACTACGCTTCTGGCCATCTCCATCTTGCAGCATGTAGAAGAGAGTAGATTGAAGTCCTCCAAGTAGCATCGCATAGCATAATCCTACCCGGCGATCCCCTCCTCGTCGCCCTGTTAGAGAGCGATCACCGGGTTATATCTGGCACTTGGAAGGGTGTGTTTTATCAAGTATCCAGTTCTAGTTGTCATAAGGTCAAGGTACAACTCCGGGTCGTCCTTTTACCGAGGGACAAGGCTATTCGAATAGATAAACTTCCCTGCAGGGGTGCACCACATAACCCAACACGCTCGATCCCATTTGGCCGGACACACTTTTCTGGGTCATGCCCGGCCTCGGAAGATCAACACGTCGCAGCCCCACCTAAGCACAACAGAGAGGTCAGCACGCCGGTCTAACCCTATGCGCGCAGGGGTCTGGGCCCATCGCCCTATGCACACCTGCACGTTGCGTACGCGGCCGGAAGCAGACCTAGCCTAGTGGCGTTCCAGTCCAATCCGGCGCGCGCCACTCAGTCGCTGACGTCACGAAGGCTTCGGCTGATACCACGATGCCGGGATACCCATAACTACTCCCGCGTAGATGGCTAGTGCGTATAGACCAAATGGCCAGACTCAGATCAAATACCAAGATCTCGTTAAGCGTGTTAAGTATCCGCGAACGCCGACCAGGGCCAGGCCCACCTCTCACCTAGGCGGTCTCAACCTGCCCTGTCGCTCCGCCACAAAGATCCACTTGCGGGTACTCCTACGAGCCGACCCGACTTTAGTCATCACATGTGTCATGTATATAGTATATAAGTATATACCCGTGATCACCGCCCAGGTGATCACGGCCCGATAGTATAGCACAGCAGACGGACAAGAATGTAGGGCCACTGATGGAAAACTAGCATCCTATACTAAGCATGTAGGATTGCAGGTACAGGTATCAACAGTAGTAGCAAGGATAGGCTATGCATCAGGATAGGATATCGAAAAGCAGTAACATGCTACACTACTCTAATGCAAGCAGTATAGAGAAGCATAGGTGATATCTGGTGATCAAGGGGGGGGGGGGCTTGCCTGGTTGCTCTGCCAAGTAGGAGGGGTCGTCAACTCCGTAGTCGAACTGGGCAGCAGCAGTGTCGGTCTCGTAGTCTACCGGAGAGAAGAGGCGGGAAGAAACAGTAAATACAATGCAAACATAAGCATGACGATGCGTGACATGACAATGAACAGTGCGAGGTGTGTCCTAACGCGACCGTAGGTGGTACCGGCGAAGGGGGGGGGACATCCGGGAAAGTATTCCCGATGTATTTGCGTTTTCGGACAGATGGACCGGAGGGGGAAAGTTGCGAGTTCGATAGGTTAGGGAGGAGTGGTGGACGAACGGACTGCGTATTCGGATTCGTCTCGTCGTTCTGAGCAACTTTCATGTTGAAAATATTTTAATCCGAGTTACGGATTAAAAGATATGATTTTCTAAAGATTTTATTAATTTCTAGAATTTTATTATTTATTTAATTTAATTCGAAATATGGATTTATGACATCAGCATGATGTCATGCTGACATCAGCAGTCAATAGGGGTTGACTAAGTCAAACTGACATGTGGGTCCAGTGGGACCCACCTGTCATTCCCTGTTTAGTTTAATTAGGGTCTAGCTAAATAATTACTGTTTAATTAAATTAATTATCTAATTAGATTAATTTAAATAAGAGTAATTAACTTAATTAATTTAGTTAATTAATTAATTAATTTTATTTTTATTTTTATTTCATTTATTTATTTATTTATTTTTATTAATTAATTTATTATAATCATTATTATTATTATTTATTATTATTATTTTATTTTCTTTTATATATATATATATATATATATATATATATTTTAAACGTTCCAATGGGCTGGGCCCCTTGTGTCATTGGCCCAAAGGCCATAGCAGGCATGGGCGCTAACGGGCATAGCCCCGAACGGGCGCTGGCCCGCGGGGGCGCACCCGACGGGGCGGCTGGCGGGCGCGGGCGCCGGTGTGCCGGCGAGCTGGGCGTGCGGGGCGGCGAACGGCGGGGAGCTCCGGTGGAGCAGCGGCAAGGCCATCGTGGGGGGGGGAGCGGGGCGACGGTGCGGGCACGATGGAGGCGGGGCCACGGTGAGCGCGGCCGAGGCGCGGGCCCGGCGGGTCGAGCGCGTACGCGGCACGGGCCGAAGGCCGCTGGGGGCAGAGGGGGGTTCGGGAGCATGGTGCTCGCCGCCCATGGCGGCGGCCGAAGCTCGGTGCTCAACGGGATGAGGGCTAGGCAGCGGAATCGAGCACGGGGGGGGGGGGGAGAGGGATTTCGCGGCGGAGCTCACAGTGGAGCCGTAGGGTTTGGCAGCAGGCTCGAGGGAGGCTCGGGGTGGCCGGAGTCGGTGGCGGCGTGCGGCGGCCCGAGGAGGAAGCCCAGCACGGGGCGGCGTCGTGGGGGCGTCGGGGAGGCGCGAGATCCCTCCATGTCTTGGGCGAGGACAGCGGCGCAAGGACGGAGGAGTCCGGCGAGGAGGCGCGGTCGAGGCGGAGGACGAAGACGGGCGGCGGGGTCCGGCGGTGAGGTGGCCTCGGCGAGGGGCGCTGGCGTGGTGGCGGGGACGAGGAGGCGTGCGCCAGCATGGTGGCGAATGGCGCCGGGGCGCTCCGATGGGGAGGTGGCACCGGCGAGGTGGTGGTGGGACGAGGCGGCGATGGGGGGGGCACCGACGGCGTCGGGGGGGCGGGGCGAACGGCGGCGAGCTGCGCTGCCCCGATCTGGATCGGGATGAGGGGGGGAGACGAGGGAGGAAGTGGGGGCGAGTGGGAAGGGGGGATCGGGCTAGGGTTCGGTGCCCAGGGGGTTATAGGCCAGGGGAGGGAGTGGGCCGGCCTGGCAGGCCACTCGCTGGGCCGAGGCCCAACTAGCCTGGTTTTTTTTAGTTTTTTTAGTTTTCTTTTTCTTTTGTTTTATAAAAATTATCACTAGCACTTAAATTAATACTTTTAAATATACTATTGCCACATTAATTTTCAACCCAAATTAAAATAGTTTAATATTTTGTAAAATTCAAAAGGCATTTATTTTAATATTTAAACCTCTATTTTAATTATTTTGAACACTTAAACACTTTATTAAAGTTAGGTTTCTCCACCATTATTATCTATGCAATATTTGGTTCACTCCGAACATTTTAGTTTTAATATTTAAAAACTTTTATTGTTTGCTATATTTTGAATTTGAATTTTGATCCGGTTTTGAACTAACGCGAGATTATCAACACTAACAGAGGTGATGTGACATCATTAGCGTAGGTTTACTGTAGCATAATTATCCGGGCGTCACACCAAGCCCCCAGCGCGGGCTCGTGCCACGTGGTGGGCCTTTGGTCCCGGTTCGTGTTGAACCGGGACTAAAGGGGGACCTTTAGTCCCCGCCCTTTAGTGCCAGTTTCAGAACCGGCACTGAAGGGCCTCACGAACTGGGACTAAAGTCCAATTCTGCACTAGTGCTTCTTGTTGTGTGGCGGCGCTGTCAATCTCGAAATGGACAGAAGTTGGCACTGCTCTATGTGGTGTCCAATTGCTTGAAGCCACCACGAAGTGGCAATAAATGGGGATGCTGGAGCGAGGGTGCTGGGGGCTTCGAAGGAAATTGGAAGTTTCTTTACTCTTTAGCCTCTTCATGCAAAACTTTCTTACCGTTTTCGTTCCAGCTGTAATTTGCATGTTGCTTTGATGTTCAATCATAAGAGTTATTCCTTCCGTTCTATAATGTAGTTCCTATAGATTTTTTATAAAGTCAAACTTTACAAACTTTGACCAAGTTTATAGGCAAAACTATTTATATATACAATGTCAAATATATATAATACGAAGATACATCTTACGGTGAATCTAATAATATATGTTTGGCATTCAAAATGTAAATGTTTTTCGCCATAAAGATGGTCAAAGTTTGTAAGGTTTGACTTTTCCAAAAATCTATAGGCACTGCATTATGAAACGGAGGGAGTACTTTAGCATTTGTTTCCAAAGTTTCGTGTTTGCATTTTTTAATTTAGTCCCCATTCTAATTCCATATAGACCGAGGCTCAGGTTCTTGTTTCTGCCGGCGGAACGATGGGTTTTATGTTCAGTAAGGCTAGAGAGATGGATTAGGACCCGGGAGAATGGATATGGAACTGTGTTACCGGACTCCCAGTCAAAGAGGAGAGGGAGAAACAGGACGCCTCTACGGGCTAGGTCGCGAGGAGACAGACAGCTCAGAGAACAGAGGCCGATTGCTGTTGGGCACGTGGGTGCAAGCGAAGTTTCTAGAGATGAGCTCCAAGAGAATGTCCACCGTCCGATACAGTCTAACCATGGCTTAAAACTCAGGTATTCGCTAGTTTTTAACTTTTTATGCCGTTGGATGCAACAATAGCAATGGCTAGCATTCAAACTTATTCCTGCACTATATAGGAAGAACAGATAAGTGAAAAGAAATTCTCCCATGCACGGGATGTCCCATGCATGGGACAACCGTTGATTTTGTTTGGAGATCCGATGCCATGAAATGCATTGATAGTTTGATACTGCTGGTAGTTGGTTACATCTTTCTCTGACCACATGGAAGCACACTGTTCTGGCTAGGCTCCACCATCAAATACTTTTTAATTTTATTCCCAAGTTAGAATCTATTTTATGTTTTGAACCAAAAGTGCAATTTGTGACCCATTTCCATATTTGTGTTTATGACGACGACAACTTTAATACGAGACCACTTTTGAATATATTTCAACAAGTTTTAAAATTCAAGCATTGAAACATGGTAAAACAGTGTAAAATTAAAAAGAATCAGCTTGATACACATTGGCACACAATGTAACATTATGATATGCAACGGAACACGGCGAACCATAGTGAAACAGTAAGATTTTTTTACGAAATAGAATAATTTTTTTTACTTTTTCACATGGAATTAAAAATATTGTACGAAACATGTTTGAAGTATGGTGATTTAGTTGCCTAAAAGGTATTCCCTCCGTTCCTAAATATTTGTCTTTCTAGAGATTTCAACAACTGACGACATACGGAGCAAAATGAGTGAATCTACACTCTAAAATATTTCTATATACATCCGTATGTGGTAGTCCATTTGAAATCTCTAAAAAGAGAAATATTTAGGAAGGGAGGGAGTAGTTTCTACAAATATATTCAATATTAGTCTTGTTTTAAAAATCTTGTCAGAAAAAAATTCAATTGTGCAAACAGAATGCAAAATCAAACTTTTACTGCAACATATATTGGACGTCTATTTGTTTGAATGAAACTTGATGAGTACACAAAACACTCATGATGTTAGTGGTCCCACACAGCAATAAAAGAGGTGTTGGATGCATGCACGGGAGGTCCGGTGCGTGGTAGAAATTCCTCTCTCGTATAGATAAAGCTAGCCTGAAGGCATTCCCGTCAAAAAAAAGTTACGAATAGACATGCATATCAGCAGCAAGGTGATGGAGTGCTCTGTATGAACATGTATGCATGCAACGACACACACACACTTGCAATCGATGGAAGCCTACCGTCACTGTCACTGGCGGTAGGCTAATGAGCTACCACCACCGGCTATGGCGGTAGAATTCGCGCAGTTAGCAGACGTAGTTTGGACGTTGACCAAAGCCTATCGCTATTGACCTTAGTGGTATGTAGTCACAGAGAAGAGACAATCACACATGAAAACAGATTTATCTCAAAAGATTGTGAAAATAATAGGCTTGTTCAGAAAACAAGGAGATGAATCTCTGCTACCTAGACAATTTTAGTTGGAAGATGAGGAAGAGTTGCCAACCACCCGCGTGCTTGCCGGAGGAGTGGTGGTGATGCCTCAATGAATAGACATCGCCACCACTGAGCTGCCCAGAATGGTGGCGATGCTGCTACTTGCTGCTTGTCGATGCATAGCATCATCACCCCGAACCTTGATGTCGATGAGGCAGCCTTGACTTCTGCTTCTTACCTCCATGGTCATGGATCTGGCGATAGAGGACGCAAGGCAAGGATGAAGAACAGACACCTACCGGTGGAGAAGCACTGATCAGGAAGGGAGGAGAAGGGCTCCCGACCATGAGATGAAGCATTGCCGTATTCTTCATAATAATTTTATAAGAAAATATCAGTTCAGCAAACATGTAGACCATTACATGTTTGAATTTTTTTATGACTTTTAACAAACCAAAAAAATCCTGAGAACCTATGTAAGTTTTAGAAACTAATGTCATTTCTAATATGTTAAATGCACTCTTCCGAGGCTGCATGCTGCATGCGTTCTTTTCTTCCTGCTAGTAGCTTGCAAGTAGTACTCCACTGTAGGGCAGCAGTTATTTTCTCATGAGCTTGCCAGAGATTTCTAGGTAGCAGTGGCCAGTATAGAAGAAGAGAGAATCGCGAGCCTGCATGCACGGTGTCAGTTTGCAGCACAAGGATGGCCACCCACCGCGAATCCCTGCATAGTGGGCCGTTAGATTAGCCTATCCCACGGTTTGTATGTGGCCACGTAGTCCTCTATCTAAAGCAATTGGATCGATGTGAGCCGTTGGATTACACCACTAGTAGAAAAAGGGCCTATTGTCCCGGTTGGTAAGGGTCTTTTGCCCCGGTTTTTGAACCGGGACTAAAGGGTCGTTACTAATGCCCTAACCATTTAGTCCCGGTTCTTACACGAACCGGGACAGATGGGCCTCCACGTGGCCGCTGCGGCCAGCCCAGGCCGGGGGGCCTTTGGTCCCGGTTGGTGCCATGCGTCAGTATCTGGCTGGAGCTGAGGTTTTTGTTTTTTTAAAGGGTCTGATTTAGGGGTTTTGGGGGTTAATTTAGGTTGTTATTAGGTAGCTATTAGAGAGAAGTGTCCTTTCTTATATCTCCATGCTTGGTTTATCAACGCTACGTACTGCTATGCCTAAACATGGCTTAGATTGAAGTGAAGGCAACATGTGGTGCATGTCGAAAGTAATACTAATCCTAACTTGACCAAGTTTGGATTGTACTACTTTCGACATGCACCACATGCATGTTGCCTTCACTTCAATCCAATCCATGTTCATTTCACCCGCTGATATATAATAACTCTTCATGCGCGCATCATGCATCATCATATATAATAACAAGTCCTACTAATCATCATCATACAACTTCTACTCATTATTAATAACCAGTCATACGATCATCATCCTCATAGTCATCGAACCAACCCTACTTAATTGTTCTTAGCACATGATCATCAGTATTAGGTAGGACCGAAATACCCTCTTTAAGGTAAAATAGCATAAAACAATATAGACCCTGACTCTCCATTATGAAGAATGGAGATCATCTTGTCTCCAATTCTTGCGCTTCGCTTCCTTTTGCTTCCAAGAACCTCCTTCGACTGTCCATACATTTTTTCCATTCTTTGATTTGAATGTCTCCACTTCTTTTAGAAATCCGGTATGGACAGTTGAGATTCGTGGGATGACCTGGTTGTATGTTTAAAACATCAAGCCTACCATTCTGATACATCAAATGAGGCACACAATCCTCTGGGATTATCTGTTGAAAAACATAGTAATAACTTCATAGTTAGCAATGATGTACTAGTTTTAGAAGTACGCAAAAGATGCACGGATGTCGTAATAGTAAGAAATCTTACCAGGGTATCTCCATAGTAGTTACCGTAGTTCAACACGTGCACTAGTGGCACGTATTGACCATAATGTGGAGAAGTTTTACAATAGATATTGTAATTCTCAAGATCAGTACAAAATCCGACCAGATGAGTTTTCTCCTTATAAGTTAACTCAGAGCCATCGGTGTAGTAGGTTCTGTCTACCATGTTCCGCACATTGTTTGAACAATCAAAATAAGTTGTCAATGAAAATAAGCTGTCAACTATTTTGAAATGAACAATATAAATTAGCTAATAACTATGTTTGAGAAACTCACATAGCGGTAAAATTGGAGGCGTATCAACACGGACCCAAATGTCCATATTGTCTTGCTCGATGTCAGGATCACCAAGATCTATGGTGACAAGCATACCCTCATCAAAACCATACATCTTGCAAAATGCTTCCCAATTTTTGCAACCAAAATGGGTTACGCTCTCAGAATTATACAGATTTACTTCAAAATCTATATCATGATGGGTCCTTAGGTGAATTTTCTTTGTTTCCATACTTTCATGGTCTTCAAAACACATCCTCTCCAAGACGTAGCGTCTTGCATGGCATGGGATAAGCTAGCCGAATTGTAAAAGATGAAAAGTACACGTTAAAATAGTTGAAGTCGTGCTTAATTACGAAAAAATAACACTTGTCGTCATTGCGTACCGTTTCAACATCGAAGGTCTCCTCCAGCTTAATACTGAAGCGCCGATCTTCGTCCAGGTGAGGCCTGTCGCACTGACCTCGGTCGTCGTGGCACCAGTCACACTCCCCCGGGAGACTTTCGTCGTCCGAGTACGACATTTCCTATGTTCATAATTCAAATATTAAACGTATACAATTAAATATATGTACTAAAAAACCTAAGTTAGATCATTATTATTCATCACGGGTTGACTATCGGTTTGTCGAGTCTTTTCTTCAAAACTCTCAGCTCACGTGGTGTATACATTCGACCGTTGGTGATGGTCGCTCCTCCATTTGTCCCCGAGTGCATTACACCAAAATGTCTAGCACACGGGAACAAAGGAGAAGCGACCCCCACGACAACAGTCGGGATTCGTCGTCCTCTCATATATATATGGTGGAACTCTCCCTCACTGATTCCTCTCTGACATTTGCGACCGTCGGTGATGGTATGGTAGCTCCTCCTTTCGTTCTCGAGTGCATTACACCAAATTTTCTAACACACGGGAACGAAGGAGAAGCTACCCCCACGACAACAGTCGGGATTCTTCGTCCTCTCATATATGGTGGAGACTCGACAGACTTACAGTCAACCCGAAATATCGTTTAATTATCTTTCTAAAAGAGGATTTGGCTAGTCTCACCTTGATGTCGGAGGGGGCGGTGACGGGGACGACGGCGGGGATGATGGAGGGGCCGGGGGCTCCTAGATTTCTGCGAAAACAAAAACCCTATAAGCTATCAACTAATCATATGCATACGCCTTGCATAGTGCTCTCCAATTTTAGCATTCAAAGTAGGAGTAGTTTTCCACTTTGAGCATTCAATAAGCAAAATCAAATCATAAAATAAAGTAGTATTCAAATTAGGATGCATTCAATTATAAGCAAAACTACATCATCTCCATGCGTCCGTACATCGTCGAATATTATCACTAATACACCTCGAATACTATCATACATATAGCATCGCTAGTACAGCTAGACAGTAGCGCCTGACGGGTATCGGCGTGGGCGGTGGACACCCAAAGGGACGGAACCATCACAGGATCATAGCTCCAGTGAGATCCCTGAAGAACCTGCCAGGTATTGTCGAACCTACCCTCCAACGCAACCATGTAGCGACGGATGTGCTGGTCCTCCTCGCTGACACGGTGACGTACCACCTCCGCGGTGTCCGGAAGCCTCGGCACCGTCACTGGCCCACGCGACCGCCACCAAACAAGGATCGGGTCAACGACGGGCTGGCTCCTCACCAACCTACGCCCACCGGAAGGTAGCACCTCCCAAAACCAGCCCGGTGGAGCCCAGTCCCGGACATGGCCCCTCTGATCAAGCCGGCCTCCTCCGCCGAGTCGACGACGAGGATGCGGGATAGGCATCGTCGACGTCGATGCGGGATTAATTGCTTGAACTAAAAAAAATAAACTAGTTCTATCAATTTTCTTGCTAAAATAAAGTAGTTCAACTAGTTCAACTACTAAGCACTTACTATAAATAAATAAAATAAAGTAGTTCCTACTAAAAATAAACTACTTCTATATATAGTAAAATAAAGTAGTTTTATTAAATCAACTAGTTCAACTACTAATTAAGCACTTACTATAAATAAAATAAAGTACTACTTACTAAAATAAACTACTTGTATAGTAAAATAAAGTAGTTTTATTAAATCAACTAGTTCAACTACTAAGCACTTACTAAAAATAAACTTGTTTAACTAATTCTATTATATTTAACTATTTCAACACATTTTTTTTCTAAATATGCACATGTATATACATAAATTGACAAAAAAACATCTAATTCAACTAATCTAAAATACATGGAAAAACATCTAATTCAACTAATCTAACTAATTCTATTAAACACTTACTAGTATATATACATGGAAAAAATACATATACAAAAAAATGAAAAAAAGGATTCGGGGCGGCGGCGGCTCACAGCGGGGCCGGCCGGCTAGGGCGACGGCGGGGGCGGCGACGGCGTCGACGACGGCGACGGTGGCGGCGGCGGACGGCGTCGGCGTGCAGAGGATCCGGGCGGGCGCGCGGAGCAGGGCACGGGCGCGGCGGATGGCGACGGCGTGGGGGCGGACGGCGTCGGCATGGGCTCCGAGGCGGGGGCGACGGCGACGGCGTCGGCGTGGGCGATGGCGACGGCGTCCGGCAGCCTGGCGGTGTCCTCTCCGCGCGCGTCGTCGGGGGCGAACTGCAAGATGCAAACCAAAATTTTCACAAGTGTGCCTTATATACATGAAGCTTTAGTCCCGGTTCTTGTCACGGACCGGGACAAATGCCCCTCTTTGGTCCCGGTTGGTACCACCAACCGGGACCATAGGCCTCTTTTTCAGCAGCCCAAAGGGCGGGAAGCAGAGGGCTTTGGTCCCAGTTGGTGGCACCAACCGGGACTAACGGGTGGGCATTGGTTCTGGTTGGTGCCACCAAGCGGGACCAAAGGGGCGCATTGGTCCCGGTTCGTGGCACCAACCGGGACCAATGTCCTGCTGGGCCTTCTGCGGGCCTGAATCCTGGCCCATGGATGGGTTTCTAGTCGTATTCAGGCCGTGGTGGCCCAGTAGGTGGCATTTTTTTATTTTTTCCCAGTTATTTTGTTTTCTTTTTTGCTTTATTTATTTTATTTTGTTTCTACTTACAACAAAATACTTATTTATTTTATTTTATTTTGTTTCTAATGACATATTTATTTTAATTTATGATAATTCTTTTTGCTATTAAAGTTTCTATCAAAAAAGTTCTTTATGAAAATTCTTTTTGCTTTTAAAGATTTTGAACAGAAAATACTTCGATAATTTTAGTTGCATCAATTTTATATGATTTTAGTTTCAATAATACTAGAGGTTTCTTATAATGTTTTGAACAGAAAATACTTTGTTAATTTTAGTTTCATAAATTTTATTAAAATTTATTTTATTTTGTTTCTACTTATATATTTTAATAAAGTTTATATTATTTTGTTTCTAATTACTTATTTATTATTTTTCATGCACCATTTTTCATGCATTTACTAATTATTTTGAGCTATAACACCCTAAAATTGAAAAGCATTTCAAATGAACTCTGAAAAGGTTGAAAGTTGGCATGGTATCATCATTTCATCCACATAGCATGTGCAAGAAAGTTGAGAGGGTTACGGCAAAAACTAGATGCACTTCGTGTACAAAACGGACAATCTCTTTCAAAGTATCAGGATTTCATACGGAAACTCGTCTGTTACAATGGGATTTCATTTTTTAAAACTTATTTGAACTCCTGACTTTTTGTGTGTTCAAAATGCACCCTTCAAAGCCACATCATCATTTTTCAATCCTTTCTGACTTCATTTGTTATTTTTCATGCATTTACTAATTATTTTGAGCTATAAGACCCTAAAATTGAAAAGCATTTCAAATGAACTCTGAAAAGGTTGAAAGTTGGCATGGTATCATCATTTCATCCACATAGCATGTGCAAGAAAGTTGAGAGGGTTACGGCAAAAACTGGATGCACTTCGTGTACAAAACGGACAATCTCTTTCAAAGTATCAGGATTTCATACGGAAACTCGTCTGTTACAAAGGGATTCCATTTTTTAAAACTTATTTGAACTCCTGACTTTTTGTGTGTTCAAAATGCACCATTCAAAGCCACATCATCATTTTCCAATCCTTTCTGACTTCATTTGTTATTTTTCATGCATTTACTAATTATTTTGAGCTATAAGACCCTAAAATTGAAAAGCATTTCAAATGAATTACGAAAAGGTTGAAAGTTGGCATGGGACTAAACTCTGGCCGCAACGAGGACCCACCCTTTAGTCCCGGTTTGTGGCACAAACCGGGACTAATGGTCATCGGCCAGGGGCGAGGCGCATTGGTCCCGGTTCGTGCGTTGAACCGGGACCAATGGCCCACGTGGCCCAGCCGGCCCCCTGGGCTCACGAACCAGGACTAATGCACCCCATGGGTCCCGGTTCGTGCGGAACCGGGACTAATGGGCTGGCCAGGCCTGAACGAAAGCCCTGTTTTCTACTAGTGCACAGATCCAATGGTCCATATACCTTATATTTGTATACTCTATATGAGTATAGATATGGATTAACAGTTGGTCCTCCTATTAAATAATACCACCTCGCCGCGCCGACGCAGGCTGGTTTTTCTCACGTGTTGCCTCTTTGTCATGATGACTACTACCACGGCGTTGTTGCGTTTGGTCCTTCTGGTGCTTATGCATCAGGAACTTGGCTGCTGACCGGATTAGGAGACAATTTCAAGATCGTCCAAGTTTTCTGTCCCGGCGTTGGCTTCGGCAGCGAGCGGTGTTTTGTCCCATTGTTGTTTTCGGCAACGATCGGTTTTCTGTCCTGCAGCTCTGGCCGATCCCTCGGCAAGGTTCGTGCAGTCTTGATTTCCATCTACTCTGCTCCTTGCGAGTTAGGGTTTGGACGTATGACATTTTGGCTTGTTTGACTGGTGGGTGATCGTCGTGAATAATGAAACTCATATGTCGGAACTGCCGTGGCATGGCTAATGCCGCAGCACAAACAGCGCTTCTGGACGTCCAGAAGCAGTTACCGTGGGGGATGGCACGGATGAGGTTTGGAGGTTTATAGGGTTTTATGGTGAGCCGAAGTGGGAAGATAAACATCTATCATGGTCATGTTTGTGTGATCTACATCAACGAATAAAACTCCCGTGGTTGATAGCCGGGATTTTTATGAGATCTTATACTCCCACGCGAAGGAGGGCGGTGAACCGAGGCTAATGCACATGATGCAAAATTTCAGAGACGCCCTTGTTGATTGTGAATTGGAGGACATGGGTTGTAGTGGTGATTTATATAGTTGGAGGAGGAGGAGGCTTAGAGAACGCCTCGATAGAGCGGTATGTAATGGTCAGTTCCATGAGCTTTTTCTTGAGCAAATATTACTAATGCTCCACACACCAAGTCTGATCACAGACCGATATTCATTGATACAGAGGGACATGTACAGGGGGACCATCAGCGAACCCATCAGAGGTGCTTTGAATCTAGGTGGCTGCAAGAGGAGAATGTTATGCAAATTATGTTTGAAGCTTGGGATCGAACCAATCCGTTGGCACCCATTGCAGAGCGCACATCAAGTGTACACGCCACCATGCACGAATGGGATCGTTCGATCTTGAAGGCTCCCCATCGGCGTTTGAAGGAGCTGAAGGCGGTGTTGGAATTGCTGCGGTCAGGCCCTCTCACTGACGAGGCGGGAGACATGCAGAGAATATTGCTAATGGAGATAGAAGAAAATTTGGAGAAGAGATCTATTGGGTACAACGTAGCCGCGCAAACTGGCTAAATTTCAGTGATCGGAACACTAGTTTCTTTCATAATTTTGCATCGGCTAGGAAGAAAAGAAATTACATTAAACGCTTGCTTGATGACTCAGGTGTATGGAGAGAGAACAATGAAGCTATGCGAAGTTTGATTACTGAGTACTTTCAGCATCTCTTCTCTGCTGAAGTTAATGTACCGCGATGAATGCTATAACTAAAGTTAAGAGGCGTGTTGCGGATTATATGAATGACTCACTTATGGCTCCGTACACAGAGGAGGAGGTCAGGAAAGCTTTATTTAGTATTGGTGATTTGAAAGCACCGGGACCAAACGGATTACATGCTATCTTTTATAAAAAGTTTTGGCACCTACTCGGAGGAGATCTAACGAAGGAGGTTCTTGTGGCTGTCAATACTGGTACGATCCCAGAAGGTTGGAACTCTAGTACTATCATGTTGATTCCCAAAGTGGACAACCCAGAGAAGATCACCCAATTTAGGCCTATCAGTTTATGTAATGTGGTTTATAAGGTGATCTCAAAAATGATTGCAGCACGCCTGAAGGTTTTTCTTCCAGATATAATCAATGAGACACAAAGTGCATTTGTGCCAGGGCGCATCATTACTGATAACGTCATAGTGGCATATGAGTGCTTACATACGATGAAGAAGAGAAAGAAGGGGAAGTTTGGAACATGTGCAATCAAGTTAGATATGCACAAGGCATATGACAGAGTTGAGTGGGTATTCTTGGAGGCCATGCTCACCAAATTGTGATTTCATGCTCAGTAGATTGAAATGGTGATGACTTGCGTAAGGTCGGTTGAGTATAAGGTTCGGTTCAACTCAAATGAAACGTTGCCTTTTTCATCAATGAGAGGTTTGAGGCAGGGGAACCCCCTCTCCCCATATCTGTTTCTCTTATGTGTTGACGGACTATCGGCCCTTATTGCTCATGAAGAGGAGGCTGGTAACTTGAATGGTGTGCAGGTGTGTAGAGATTCGCCAACGATTTCTCATTTACTTTTTGCTGACGATTCTCTTATTCTCATGAGAGCAGATGCCCACAATGCAAACACCCTGCGTGGGATTTTAGATGAGTACTGTGCAACCTCAGGTCAATTGGTGAGTGAATCAAAATGCTCTATATTTTTCAGTCCTAACACAAATGCGGAGGTGAAGGCAGAAGTATGTCAAATTATGAATATTATGACGGAGTCTATTTGAGACAAATATTTGGGTCTACCATCCATGATAGGGGTGGACCGTGTTGATTGTTTTAAACACATAATAGAAACAATTCAAGCAATGGTGAATGGATGGAAAGAGAGAACTCTGTCATTCGGAGGCAAAGAGGCTTTGCTGAAAGCGGTGGCCCAAGCCATCCCAACTTATGCGATGGGCATATTTAAATTCCCGAACAAAATTTGCAAGGGAATCACTGATGCAATGTCTCAATACTGGTGGGGTGATGAGGAGGACCAACAAAGGATGCATTGGTTTGCATGGTGGAAGATGTGTATTCCGAATGAGAGGGGAGGTATGGGATTCCGGGATATTCATAGCTTTAACTTGGCAATGTTGGCAAAGCAGTGTTGGAGACTAATTGAGAACTTTGGTTCATTATGTGCACGAGTTCTGAGAGCCAAGTACTACCCTACAGGAGACATTCTGAATTGTCAACTGAAGAAGGGGTCGTCCTATGTGTGGCAAAGCATTTGGTCTGGAATTCAAACGTTCAAGAAGGGTTACATTTGGAGAGTAGGCAATGGAGAAAAGATTAATATATGGGATGACTGTTGGATCCTTAACAGCGTCTCCAAAAAAGTTTTAACAGTAAGGGGGAATCAAGTACTTACTAAAGTGAATGAGTTAATTGACCCAATCACGGGAGAATGGGATGAGTTGTTAATCCAGGAGAATTTCTGGCACCTTGATGCTGAACGCATACTACAAATCCCATTATTCCATGTGGAGACAGACGACTATGTTGCATGGCATCTCACGAGGAGCGGCGTTTTTTCATTACGTTCTACCTATTATAAGCAATGGGAAGTGAATTACGATAGAGATGACAGTGGTCTGGCCCGCTTCTCCATGGCGCCCCTTCCAGTTTGGAAGAAGTTGTGGAGTTTGAGAGTGCCAGCGAAAGTTAAAATTTATATCTGGAGATGCTTGCACAATGTCATCCCATGCCGGAGTACTCTTATGAATCACTATGTTGGAAACATGTCCCAATGCCCATACTGTACAGATGGTGCGGAGGACTTAGCACATATGTTGTTTAAGTGTGCAAGGGTGCAAGCAGTTTGCGAAGCTTTGGGAATCGCAACAGATATTAACTTTGCTTCATTGACTGATCGAGCAGGTTCGGTAGTTTTGGAGTTCATTTTATGTGATGATTCTTATCGGTGACAATATTCTTGATTGATCGAGCTACCATAGCTCATATCAATAGTTTGTTGGTTCTTATGGTGGCAAAGAAGACAGTTCGTGCGAGGCGAAGAAATATTGACTCCAGAACGAATAGCGTCGGCGGTGGTTGCCCTAGCGATTAATTATGTGCGCGGAGTACAAGCTAAATCTACACCCAAGATCAACAGATGGCCGACGTTCCTAGCAGGACAACTTGTCCTTAATGTCGATGCTTCATTCGCAGAGGGAGATTATGCAGGGTCTTGTGGTGTTGTCATCCATGATCATCGGGGATCTTTCATGTCGGCGTCCACTGCGAGACTAGAACATGTAGCTAATGTGTTGACGGCAGAAGCGGCAGCTCTGCTTGAAGGACTGAAGCTAGCAAGAGATACAGGATGCAATAACTTGGTGGTGAGATCGGATAATATCACGGTGGTGGATGCACTTAGATTCAATGAAGGTTATTCTATGGTGGCAGCGCCGGTTCTAGTAGAAAAAGGGTCAAATGTCAAGCACATTAGTGCCGGTTTGCTTTTGAGCCGGCACTAATGTGTGCATTAGTGCCGGTTCCAACGGCTAGCCAGCCGCTTTCATTAGTACCGGTTCGTGGCCGACCTTTAGCACCGGTTCGTGCCACAGACCGGTACTAAAGTGAGTGGTGGCAGGATGTTGTCAGTCCGGGGCCCCTCCAGCACCTTTAGTACCGGTTCATGGCTTGAACCGGTGCTAAAGTTCGTCCTACATAAGCCCTTCGTCCACCCGAGCTCGCTCTGTTCTTCCCCTTTCCCCTCTCCTCTCTGTTCTTCCCCTCTTCCTCTCGAGCTCATCACACATTTTGCCCAAAATTTGTCAAGATTTGAAGGCCCCCATCCATTCAAATGATCACAAAGGTTAGCAACTTTGTCCTTTCATCTCTCATTGCTAGATTAGCTCTTGCAATGCTTTGAATAGTGATTAATTTATGAGTTTAGTAATTTGGTAGAAAATATATGTGCTAGTATTTGATTTATATGCAATTTGTGGTCAAAACTAACACTTAGTTTGCATATGTAGGTGTGGTTTACTTAGTGCCTTCTAAATCTCCGTCGTAACCACAGTCGATCGTCCGCACCGTTCCATCGCCGGCACCACCTTGTGGTGAGCCTCTTGTTCATGAATGTTTTACATTACCAAATTGATGTTTGTGTGATTTGGATATATAGTTACTCATATAATTATCTTACCCGTACGTTGTTTGTTATACATAGTGCCATGGTTTTGATATCCGTCCCCGTCGGCCCTCGTCCTTGTTATGATTCGGATGTGGTATATTCTCTTTTAAAACTAGTTGTTGCATTTCATGTTTATGAAAAATTCTGCCCATCAAGTTGACATAGATATTTTTGTCTAGGAGGTTTGTGAACCGGAAATTCCAACCGACCCTATTGTCGAGAGGTTAAATTTAGTTGAAAGAGAAAACTAGTATTTGAAAGAAAAATTGAAAAGAATTGAGGGGGAGAAGATGGAATTGGAGTTGCATGTTTCCGATGTCGTCGATGATCACAAGATCAAGATGGAGAAAATGCGCTTGAAGATTAGAAAGATTAGAAAATATGCCATTGATAGTGAGGCTTGGTATCATTATGCTGTTGGATCAATTGTTACCTTAGTTGCGATCTTGATCGCATTTGTTGTTGCATTTAAATTCTTTATTAGAGAGTTATTTGTTTGTTGCATTTAGGTCTTGTATGAACTTTATGTATGAACTTGTATTAATTTGGTCTATTCGGTGTTGTGTAATGAAGATGAGCCAACAATGGATGTACGATGACCGATGCTCTCCTGAGTTCATTAATGGCGTGCAAACTTTTCTGCTTGCGGCTAAGGCCAACAAGCGGGCGGATGGTTTTATGCCTTGTCCATGTTTAGTCTGTAAGAATGATCACAATTACTCTACGTCAAGAACCATTCACGTCCACCTGTTTAAGTCCGGTTTCATGCCCCACTATAATGTTTGGACCAAGCACGGAGAAAGAGGGGTTATGATGGAAGACAATGAAGAAGAAGAGGACGACGACAACTATCCTGGCCATGGGTTCCCTGAATACGATGATACAACAATGGGGAAAGAAGCTGAGCCGGCAATGCGGGAAGAAGCTGAAGAAGAGGCATCAGATGAGCCCGCTGATGATCTAGGTCGGGCCATTGTCGATGCAAAGAGAAACTGCGCAAGTGATTTGGAGAAGAAGAAGTTGCAGCGCATGTTAGAGGATCACAAGAAATTGTTGTACCCCAATTGCGAAGCTGACAAGAAAAAGTTGGCCACCACACTGGAATTGCTGCAATGGAAGGCAGAGAATGGTGTATCTGACAAGGGATTTGGAAAGTTGCTGGTAATGATAAAGAATATGCTTCCAAAGGACAACGAATTGCCCGAGAGTACGTACGAAGCAAAGAAGGCTGTCTGCCCTCTAGGGTTAGAGGTGCCGAAGATACATGCATGCCCTAATGACTGCATCCTCTACCGCGGTGAGTACGGGGATTTGAATGCTTGCCCGGTATGCGGTGCATTGCGCTATAAGATCAGGCGTGATGACCCTGGTGATGTCGAGGGCGAGCGCCCCAGGAAGAAGATTCCTGCCAAGGTGATGTGGTATGCTCCTATAATACCACGGTTGAAACGTTTGTTCCAAAACAAAGAGCATGCCAAGGAGATGCGATGGCACAGAGAAGACCGTAAGAAAGACGGAAAGTTGAGAGTACCCGCTGATGGGTCGCAGTGGAGAAAAATTGAGAGAAAGTACGGGAAGGAGTTTGCAGATGACGCAAGGAACGTATGGTTTGGTCTAAGCGCAGATGGCATTAATCCTTTTGGGGAGCAGAGCAGCAACCATAGCACCTGGCCTGTGACTCTATGTTTGTATAACCTTCCTCCTTGGTTGTGTATGAAGCGGAAGTTCATTCTGATGCCAGTGCTCATCCAAGGCCCTAAGCAACCCGGCAACGACATTGATGTGTACCTAAGGCCATTAGTTGAAGAACTCTTACAGCTGTGGAATGGAACAGGTGTACGTGCGTGGGATGAGCACATGGGGGAAGAATTTGACCTAAAGGCCTTGTTGTTCGTGACCATCAATGATTGGCCTGCTCTCAGTAACCTTTCAGGACAGACAAACAAGGGATACCGCGCATGCACGCACTGTTTGGATGATACCGACAGTATATATTTGGAAAATTGTAGGAAGAATGTGTACCTGGGACATCGTCGATTTCTTCCGAGCAGGCATCCCGTAAGAAAGAAAGGCAAGCATTTCAAAGGTGAGGCGGATCACCGGACGAAGCCTCGCCACCGTATTGCTGCTGATGTACATGATATGGTCAAGGATTTGAAGGTAGTCTTTGGAAAGGGTCCTGGCGGACAACCTGTTCCAAATGACGCTGACGAACGCGCACCCATGTGGAAGAAGAAATCTATATTTTGGGACCTGCCCTATTGGAAAGATCTAGAGGTCCGCTCTGCAATCGACGTGATGCACGTGACGAAGAATCTTTGCGTGACCCTGCTTGGCTTCTTGGGCGTGTATGGGAGGACAAAAGATACACCTGAGGCACGGGAGGACCAGCAACATATGCATGGAAAAGACGGCATACATCAGGGTCATGCCAGCTACGCTCTTACCAAAGAAGAGAAGGAAATCTTCTTTGAATACCTAATCAGTATTAAGGTACCGTCTGGCTTCTCGTCGAATATAAAGGGAATAATAAACATGGCAGAGAAAAAGTTCCAGAACCTAAAGTCTCATGACTGCCACGTGATTATGACGCAACTGCTTCCGGTTGCATTGAGGGGGCTTCTACCGGATAACGTTCGATTAGCCATTGTGAAGCTATGTGCATTCCTCAATGCAATCTCTCAGAAGGTAATCGATCCAGAAATCATACCAAGGTTAGAGAATGATTTGGTGCAATGTCTTGTCAGTTTCGAGTTGGTGTTCCCACCATCCTTCTTCAACATCATGACGCATGTCCTAGTTCACCTATGCGAAGAGATTAGCATTTTGGGTCCTGTATTTCTACACAATATGTTCCCCTTTGAGAGGTTCATGGGAGTCTTAAAGAAATATGTTCATAACCGTGCTAGGCCAGAAGGAAGAATCTCCAAGGGCCATGAAAATGAGGAGGTCATTGAGTTTTGTATTGACTTTATTCCTGATGTTAAGCCGATTGGTGTTCCTGAATCGCGGCATAAGGGCAGACTGGATGGAAAAGGCACGCTAGGAGGGAATCAAAAAATATGTATTGACGGACATTCTCTCACTGAAGCACACTACACAGTTATACAGAATTCCGCCTTGGTGGCTCCGTATATGGACGAACACAAGAATTTTCTACGCTCCAAACACCCGGAGCGGTCTGATGACTGGATTACACGTGAACAAACCAGGAGTTTCGCCGGCTGGTTGCAGACACGTACCATGCATAACGCCTCTATTGAAGATGACCTGTACTCGCTGTCCCAGTTACCATCTTCGAATATAATGACTTTCAAATAGTACAAGATAAATGGTAATACATTTTACACGATCGCCCAAGATAAGAAGAGCACCAACCAAAACAGTGGTGTCCGCTTTGATTATGAAAAGTTTGATGAAATTGCTCCATTCACAGTGAATATTGACCCGAGCATCCAGTTAAATGATGAAGATTTTCCATGGCTACGGCGCAAAGGGACATACGCGAAGAAAAAGTTTCACACCCAAAGATCTGGGATGTGATCGGCTTCACTATCATCACTTTCTTCTGTGTTTCACACCCAGGAGGGAATCTCTGTAATAGTTAGGGTAGTTATGTGTTTTGGCATTTGAAACGCGAAGAAATTTTATGTCCAAACAAATTCTTTCATGCATTTACTGATTTTTTCAGCTAAATGACCCTGAAATTGAAAAGCATTTCAAATGAACTCAGAAAAGGTTGAAAGTTGGCATGGTATCATAATTTCACCCACATAGCATGCGCAAAAAAGTAGAGAGGGTTACCGCAAAACTGGATGCACTTCGTGTATAAAATGGACAATCTCTTTCGAAGTATCTGGGTTTCAGACGAAAACTCATCCGTTACAAAGGGATTTCATTTTTTAAATAACCTAAGCATTACCAAATTGAATATAATGATAAAACACACTAATATTAAACATAAGAAAAAAGAATCACTGAAAATCTATTTTGAAAGTTAAGTTATTCACAAACTAGTGATTCACACAAATTTCAAATAATTCAAAATGTAAACTAGTCAAATTTGTAAACTACCGGCAC
This sequence comes from Triticum aestivum, assembly GCF_018294505.1. Lineage (NCBI taxonomy): Eukaryota > Viridiplantae > Streptophyta > Magnoliopsida > Poales > Poaceae > Triticum > Triticum aestivum. The sequence goes on along the minus strand of NC_057808.1, from coordinate 5,455,348 downwards.
TAACAGAAAGTTTGTAATTTTTTGTACCTAAAGCAAAAATATTCCCAAAGAAACTCTAAATGCAGCAAAAAACAACTCAAAATTAAATAAACCAAAAATAAATAAAGCAAAAAAATAAGAAAATAAAAAAGCCCACCTACTGGGCCAGAGCGGCCTGCATACGACTAGAAACCCAACCTGTAGTTGGGCCAGGATGCAGGCCCGCAAGCCCAGTAGGCCCACAGGCAGAGTAGGAGAGGTAGGCCCGGAAGGCCTGCTATTGAGAGGATCTCAATGCAGTGCCCACGTCGGGGCTTATAAACTGGTTCTGGCGCTCCTCAACTAGCGAGGTGGGACTAAACTTCTGCGCCCCTCGCCTGGCAGCGCACACCCTTTAGTATCGGGTGGTGGCACCAACCGGTACTAAAGGGTGGGGCTTTAGTACCGGTTGGTGCCACCACCCGGTACTAAAGGTGGGCGCTTCCCACCGCTTGGCCTGGCCAAAATCGACCTTTAGTACCGGTTGGTGGCTCCAACCGGTACTAAAGGACCATCCTATATAAGAAACACTTACGAAAATTTCGTCAGTTTCCTCCCACTTGTCTCTTCTTCATCGCCGCCGCCCCGTCCCGCGCCGTCGCCGCCGCCGTCACGCCGCCCTCGTCCTCGTCGCGCCATCCGCGTCGCCGGCCCGTCCCCATCCCCGCACCGGCCCGCGTCCCCGTCCCCGCACCGGCACGCGTCGCTGTCGCCGTCGCCGTCGCCTCGACCTCGCCCGCGCTGTGAGCCTCTGTCCCCCCTCTCCTCTCCCTCCAATCGAAGCTGCCGCGCACGCCGCCGGCGCCGTCGCCTTGGCTCGCCGTCGCCGTCGCCTGCACACACAACACATACATACACACACACACACACCATACACACACACATACACAATTTTTGTTCTGTTTTTAGTTTTTAGTTTTTCTGTTTTTAGTTTTTAGTTTTTCTGTTTTTAGTTTTTAGTTTTTCTGTTATTAGTTTTTAGTTTTTTCTGTTTTTTCTGTATTAATGTTATAGAAATGTTAGTTATATATAGAAATGTTAGTTTTTTCTGTATTAATGTTATAGAAATGTTTGTTATATAGAAATGTTAAAGAAAAATTAGTTATACAATTTTAGTTATAGAAATGTTAGAAATGTTAGTTTTAGATATGGTCGTTGTTTTTTAGTTTATTATATTTTTAGTTATAAAATTTAGAATTTGCATATAAGAAATCACAACCCAATCATTTAAAAAATGTTACTTTACTTTTGCGGCATATAGTATTTGTTGTCGACGATGCCCGGCCCGCATCCTCGCCGTCGACCCGTTCGTGACGACGTCCTGCTTCAGAGGACCCATGTCCGGGATTGGGCTCCGCCGGGCTGGCACTGGGAGGTGCTACCTGGAGGGGCGCGACGCTTGGTGAGGAAACCGGCCTCGGGTCCCGTCGTCGACCCTGGTCTCCTTTGGTGGCGTTCGCATGGGCCACATTCGGTGCAGAGGGAGCCGGCCCCGCCGGAGGTGGTGCGTCGTCGTGTCAGGGAGGAGGACGAGCACGTCCATCGCTACATGGCTGTTATGGACGTCAGGTTCTCCAATACCTGGCAGGTTCTTTGAGCAGATGACCGGAGATATGATCCCACCGCCCGCGCCCCAGGAACCGCGAGTGGCCTAGATTCTTCTATAGTATTCGATCTTTATTAGCTACCTAGCCAGTGATGTATTCGAGATTATATATTATTTGAGACGATGTATTCGAGATTATATATTATTCGAGACGATGTATTCGAGATTATATATTATTCGAGACGATGTATTCGAGATTATATATTATTTGAGATGATGCATATTATGTACTATATGATTCATTTTTTCCTTATTGATTGCATCCATGCATTGTAATTTGAATACTAAATTGTTTTATATTTCTTATGTATTAGTTAATTAAAAGCTATGGCGGACAATACTGGCAGAGAGGGAGAAGAGGCCCTGTTCGAGATCATACGCAGCCCTAGCAGGCCAGATGATCTGAATGAAGCAAATGACGGCTCCCAATATCTGAACAATACCGGGGAGGGTGATGATAAGATATTCGATCTCGACGACCGAGCTGATGAAGTCATGAACTATGATTATGATTATGATGACGTAGACAATGATTATGATGACGAATACAATGTTGATCTTGAAATAACAAAGACTACCGGCGAGGTATATTTATATACGCAGGCATCTAGTGATCATCACATGTTTTTTTATTTGCAGATATATTAACGAATCGATCTTTCTTCTTTCAGCCCTCCGGATCGAGCAAATCTGCTTCTACAGACAGCAGGACAAAGCGCGGCCCCAGCAAAAAGTTGAAGGAGGGTGTAAAGTACAACATCGATTCCATCAAAGCTAGTGGCGAACCCCTCACGCCTAAGAACATTGCGAGCAAGTTCGTTCGTTAGTGCGGAGTTCTTGTGAAGGACCAACTCCCGATATCCATTCAAGATTGGAAAGAGCCAAAAACTAAAAGTCCAGATGTTACTTGGGTCGACGACAGAGCAAAACAAAAGCTTTGGGATCTCTGATGGAACATTTCACCCTACCAGATTATTTCACTGATGCAGATGTGCAGAAATCAAGGACGCTGCTCTTAAGAAGATGGCAATTGCATTCAACACCCACAAGAAAACTGTATGGGCCAACTACCTCGCTGCAGAAAGGAAGACTCTAGAATTCAAGGGAACACTGGAGAAGCAAAGAGAACACTGGCCCGCTTTCGTGAAATTCAAGGAATCAGAATTATCTAAGGAACGGTCGAGAAAAAACAAGGCCAATGCCGCAAAAAAGACGTAGTTCCATAGGCTGGGTCCAGGTGGCTACGCGATGGCAATGCCTAAGTGGGATAAGTCTGAGCAAGAGATGGAGGATGCAGGGGTCACTCCGGTTACTAGGAGCTGGCCCCCCAGGTGCAAAACTTGGTTCTATGCGCATGGGGGGGCGTTGGACCCGAAGACAGGCCTGGTTTCGAAGAAGGCAAGTCTAAAAGGAGCAGAACAAAAGTTACTTGACGCAATAGAAGATGCTCGAAAGGGGGTGTTCACGCCCAACAGAGAGAACGACGAGCTTACGCGCGCCCTGGGAAATCCTGAACACCCGGGAAGAACACGAGGCAAGGGCGTTATTCCCTGGTATGAGGGCTTTTCGGAATGAAACGATGACTACAGGACCCGTGCAAGAAAGAAGATGGAGGAGGAGAAGAAGAGGAAGCTGGAGGAGGAGCAGAGGAAGCAGGACGCGGAACGCCTTCAAGGCCTAGAAGCAAGGCACGCAGACTTGGCACTCAAATTCCAGCAGCAGCAGCAGCAGCAGCAGATCGACTCACTTAGCCAGGAAAGGGGGTCTCAGCAGCAGCAGCAGCAGCAAGCGGATGATCATCCAGCATTGGATAGCACCGTCCCATCCATGCCGAGAAGCTGCGTTGGTTCCGCCCCGGGCGACGCACTGCTGGATACATACCCTGTGGATGACATCATAGAGAACACTAACTGTGAGCTACACTTCAAAATGAAGAACATATCCATGAAGCTGGCGAACGTCGTTGCTTTTACAATTACCCCCGAAGCAACCTTCCATTGCGCCCCGATTCCAGCGGGCTTTGCTCGTGTCTTGGTTGATGAGGTGGTAGGCCCATATTCGGGGCTAGAGCTTGACATTCCTGGAGGTGACGACGAGCAAACACTGGGAGAGGCCATACATCGTATCATCCTATGGAAAAAGGATTGCATCATCTTTCGAAGTCCACCGACACCGCGTCTACCGACTCCTCGAAGTCCGCCACCGTGTCAGCAGACTCCCGCTCCTCCAAGTCCACGAACGCGTGAGCAAACTCCTGCTTCAAGTCCGGCACAGCGTCAGGCCACTCCTCCTGTTTCAAGTCTGACACCGTGTCAGGCCACACCTCCTGCTTCGAGTCTGGCGCAGCGTCCGGCCACACCTCCTGCTTCAAGTCCGACACCGTGTCAGGCCACACCTCCTGCTTCAAATCCGGCACAGCGTCAGGCCACTCCTCCTGCTCCAACTAAGCCACGTCAGCCGTCTCCGCCGCCTAAGCAATCGCAGAAGAGACACGCCGCAGCTATGGTGTGTAGCGGTACGAGTCGAGGTAGTACAGAATGTACAGGCGGAGACAAGCGATATAAATATGGTCCAAGCAGCCTCGCTCCTCTTCCTCAGAGGCCTTACGACATGACCGAGGAGCAAAACGATGCAATAGTGTGGGCCGAAGTGGACGCTCATTTTCGACCGAAACCGGCAACGCCGCCGAGGGAGAAAGTGCCTGAGGAAAAGATTGACCACTTCATTCGTATGGCTAGACCACCAGCTCCCAAGCCTGTTGACTCTGACTATGAGCGCCAAATCAGGAAGGCACATCGAGCACGACTACAGAAAGAAGCGAGCTCGAGCTCGAGCCCACAAGCAGCTGTCAAAAAATGCGGGAAAACCGTTCCTCAGCTGGGAGAACAGGCGGTGCAATCGACCCCCCCCCCTGCTTGTTGTGCCAACAACACATGAGAGTACGCGCGCCCAATATTATTGTGGGCAAACCGTTTACATTCCCGAGCTAGGTGATGTGGTAATAACCGAGGAGCATATAATGCAGGCTGAAATGCTCAAGATCACTGTTGGACAACTCCTCGATATCGAGCCCATGCCTCCGCTTAGAGAGGAGGAAATAAAACGAAAATATGTCTGCGGCGAACCTTTGGTCGAGCCCGAGGAGGTCAAGAACCTCCCAACGAGAATGTATGAATTGCATGATTGGTACATGAAAATTACCAAGATTTCCAATCGAGAGTCCCTCATGGTGCAAGTCGAGGAAGATCATTACTTCCATAAGAAAGCTCTGGCCGTTGAGTATTCAGAACTATTTCAGTTATTCAATCAAGATGCACTCGACAAATCTATCGTCAGTTGCTATTTTCTGTAAGTGATTTCTTTCTGTAATTTAAGTCTCAAGCTAGCTCTAGTGCTCATTGATTGATCATTAATTACCTGTAATTATATATCCTCACTATATATTCTTTTCTGTGGTATTATGCAGGATGAAGATGTATGAAATGAAAAAAGCTGGGCGCTATGGCATTGGGTTCATTGACCCCAATACCGTTAATGAATACACATGGAAATTGGAATGGTGTAGACAAGATGTAGAGAAAAACATGGTAGAGTTCTTGAAGCACCTCAATAGCAATGAAGATATACTACTTCCTTACAACTTCGAGTGAGTCACACTGTCTTGTACTACAAATTCTGTTTTTGCTTACTAGCTACATGTTAATAAGTGTATAGGGTTTAGGGTTATAGTTGATTAGTGTTATGCACATGCTCGCTTAATTTATACATGCAAACGTATGCGCATGCAGCTTCCACTGGATCTTGTTAGACATTAAAGTTGACGAAGGAAAAGTTGAAGTACTGGACTCACTACTTAAAAAAATAGTGACTACAGCATCGTGAAGGGGATAGTCGACGGGTTATTTCAATCATTATTAACTATATCTCGGCCTATTTAGTTCGTCATTTCCTGATATGAACTATTGTTAATAACTCCTTTTTTAATTTTCTTTGCCGGCGGGTAGGGCTTGGGCAAAGTACATCAAGGTGACTCCAGGAAAATGGCGACAAAACCTATGTTGGTATCGACCCAAGGTAAGTAATTAAGTAGTACTAGCTAGCTAGCTACCATCTCTTTAATTCTTGTTTCAATACCATTAATTAATTAACATGCTTGATTAATTATTATCTGATTAAATTCTATTGCCATAAAGGCCCTGAAGCAGGCGCCGGGGACTGAAGTGTGTGCATACTACGTTTGCGAGAACATTTGCATGATGGCGTCCGAAAGGAGCAGATCTGATAGACAGGACTGGGTACGTTTGCTAGAACACTATTCATAAATCTTACATGATTGTCGATATCTAGTCACACAACTAATACACATGCATATTGATCTTCTTCTTAACAGTTCAAAGAGGTGCGGGACAAGCTCCTATTAGAGGAGCGCATACGAGCACTTCAAGAGGAAATAGCGGGATTTTTGCTCGACCAAGTCATAGATCCCAAAGGAGAATACTATTACCCGCTACCGCCCCATGAACCACTTGTCATCGTGCTCCGAAGGCACCAAGGCAACATGTAGGAGAAATTGTATATATATATATACATGTGTATGTGTGAATAATTAATGGTGGTTGTGAGACATTCGATTATATATATATGATCAGTTCTACAAGAAAATCTATTTATATATATGTATAACGTGTACAATATGTAGTACCGTAAAATACCAGCAATCAAAAAAGAATTAAATGGAAAACACAAAATTAATGGAAAAATAAAAATTAAAACCAAACCCCCCCCCCCAAACATTTAGTATTCTACCAGCACTCGGGCCTGGTCGTGCCACGTGGTGGCACTTTAGCGCCGGTTCGTGCCGAACCGGTACTAAAAGGGGGGGCCCTCTAGTCTCCACTCCATAGTGCCGGTTGCAGAACCGGCACTAAAGGCCCTTACGAACCGGTGATAAAGGCCCGTTCTGCACTAGTGGTTCTTGATGAATGTCGTAGTTATCTAGTAGATTTCGGGAGGTTTACTATTGAGTGCATTATATTAGAGAGTCAAATTATGTAGCTCATGAGCTGGCTAGATGGGGACATGCTAATAATCCATCTCGTTGGATTGATGCCCCGCCTGATTTCATTGTGAGTCTGCTGGCAGACGATATATCCGTCCTTTGATTAATAATAAAGTAAGCTTTTCCGTCAAGAATAATACCACCTCGCCCCCTTCATTCAACCTCAACAATTTATATACGTCTTCTGTTACCTAGGTAACGCCAACTCAGTAAGCCCGCTCGGGATGCAATAAGAACAGGATAAGGAGAGGATTTCAAATGACTTAACACAGAGCTAACGAAATAAGAGAACGAGTCTGACGTCTGCAAAAGTGCTTGTTGCATACTCACTTCATACCGGTGCATTAGGCACATTACGAAACCAAATAATCCAAAATACTTAGGCGTGATGCATTAATTTTCCGCCTCGTTCACTGTTCTTCAATGACTATGAGTTGTGGGGTGTACGGGCCTTCAATGACTACAGTATACCGAGCACGACATGCAGTGGTCAGTTTAGCAGGATGTTTTAAATGCAAGAGTATTAATTAGCAAATAAAAAATAAATTCTCTCATTTTTCTCTTCGTCTTGGTCGCAATGCAGCATCTAAGGCTGGCCATAGTGGGGGTAACAACAGTAGTATCATGTACTTGGGACTCGCGAACATGCTTACATGACAGATAATTAAAGAAGAGAGAGAAAGTCATAGTAACATAGATAGATACCGTAACATAATAAATATTATGCTACTATGTGTCATGCATGGCAAAATGAGACCGCCTATGATACTACTTTATGATACTATGCATTATGGATGTAGTACCATACACTAGTATCATATGCATGATACTAGTATATGTTACTCCCCACTATGACCAGCCTAGGATGCCTAATGCACCGGTTCGAAGGGAGTATATACTTTCCTAGGTGTGCTCTAATTAAATGGGATTGACCGAACGATTAGCCGTGGCATAACTTAAAATAAGGACACATTAATTGTGGGATTGAGAGATTGATGACACATAATTAAAAGTGGGATTGAGAGACCGGTTAAAATCGGTGGTGAGCACTAAAAACCAAATTCAAGTGGGGGATGCATTATAATTGTGGGATTTGAGAGACCAGATTAAACCGGTCATGCATCGGTAGCACTGAAAAAAATAGCATGCTATAGCGCCATAATAGCATGTATAGTGTGTAGAGAATTGTCTTGCTAAGTTGATCAGTGTACAATGTCCCGCTAATAAAACGCTATAGTGCGCTATATATAGCACGCTAATACTCCCTCTGTTCTATAATAAGTGTCCCAACTTTTGTATAACTGTGTACTAAAGTGACTATAAAGTTGAGAAATTTATTTTGAGACGGAGGGGTAGCATATTTTCTGAGACGGCGCTATTTTGTATAGTGCGCTACTTTTTTGCTCGGTAGTGAGCATTAAAATCGGTTTTGTGTGGGAAAATGTTTCAGAAGGAGGATGCAAATCTTGGAATATAAAGCCAATATTTTTTGAGATATTAAAGATGGACTTTGTGCGTCTCCATTAGTTGGGTCATTTAATAATCATGGGAGGTAAACCAAAATTTCATGAGAGAGATCTGAAAGGGCAGACGGAATATTAAGCCAATGAACAAATATAATAATGTACATTTTTATATATCCTAGTCATTCAAGGCACGTATGCCCCACATCATTCTCATGCGGTTGGCGGCTAGTGGTGACTTGATAGCCGCATGGAACGCAGATCATTTTCTTCTCAATCACGGACGGGAGGACGTACAGTGAATCGGTTGGCGGCGACTTGATAGCGTCATGGAAATCGACAGCAACTTGATAGCAGCACGGAACGGAACTCTTTTTCTTTCCAATCATGAATGGAGGGGGAGGACAATGTTTAGGTTTTCTTTGCAATCCGTACGGAGGGGTGGACAATTTTTAGGTAGGAGTAGGACACCTCGGTGTTTTAGGTGGGTAATTTTCTTGAATTATTAAGGCTTTGGATGATCTAATGGCTACAATTACATAACTTCAAATTTTAACGATGCGATATCTCTGATTTATGAGAAAATTTGTATTTCCTACTATCCGCATCAGTTGACACAACTTCTAAGTAACCAGCCTCTAATACTCCAAGGAATCACAACCGGGGAGGACGTACAACGAATCGGCGTCAGCTAGCGGCGACTTGATAGCTCCAAGGAATGCAGATCTTTTCTTTCACAATCACGGACGGCGAGGACATATGTCGAATCTGCTGGCGGCAACTTGCTAGCAGTACATAAATTGACGGCGAGTTGATAGCAGCACGGAACATGACTCTTTTTTCTTTCCTATCACGTATGGGACAAAGTTTAGGCTTTCTTTCCAATCATGTATCGAGGGGGTGGAAAATGTTAGGTGCGATACTTCCGTGGCTTAGGTAGGTAATTTTCTTGAATTATTGAGGCTTTGGATGATCTAATGGCTACAATTACGTAAGTTAAAAGTTTACCTGAAATCTAAAAAGTGCTTACGCACTATTTAGACGAATCGAGCGGCCGGCTCTTGTCCGCATATCACACTGGCTCCCTCACTTATTGAATGCATGCATGGGCATGTTTTGTCTCTTAGTGCATATGATTGATGGCATTAAATGCGATCAGACTTATACTTCATATGAATAGAAAAAACAGATCAACGTGTATTTACTTCGGATTTTCAATTTTTAAAAAACTCATCTTTTAAACCACGCATCGAAATTCAGATTTTTTTTTTCACCATTGGATTCCTTGTGACGAGATCTTCGAAACTAGATCCCGCATGGGCATGTTTCGACGAATTTTTTCGATACCAACTTTCGTGCTATATTGTGCAACTTTAATACTATATTGTGCAATTTTAGTACTACATCATGCAACTTTTTCCAAAACCAATTTTTGGATCTGCATGATTCAACTTTCATGAGGTTGCAATGTAGCAACCATGACAATTTTGATGTGCAACTAGTCTACTATACCGACCAACTATCAAGTAGTCGTTGTGTAACCCTCCTCCCTACTCGTGGATGCGTAGTTTTTCACTGTCGGTGCACCCTACTCCCACCTTCCCTGCAAGCGATTTGTGCAACTTAGTCTATTGTTCAAGCCAACTGTCTATTAGTCAATGTGCAACTCCTTCCCCTTCATATTTGTGGACATGTATTTTCAATTGGCGGGGGTAACAAACAGAGTTGCACATACTCTGCTAGGTAGTTGGTCAGGGCAACATACGAAGTTGCACATCTCACAAGCAAGGACAGTTGAATGGTAAAAAATTGACATTCATGAGGGTTGTGAAAAGTTACATATAGACAGAGTGCGAAAGTTGCGAATCTCACTAGCAGGGGTGGTTTGGACCGTGTGCTAGCAGGGAAACTACACGTCCATGGGGGTATAGGAGAAAGTTGCAAATCACTGTTAGACAGTTCGTCGTGGCAGTATCCGAAGTTGCACAACCACTACTAGAAAGTTGGCGGATGCAGTAAATAGTGAAAGCACATCCACGGGCAAGCGGAAAGTTGAACGTCAATTACTAGGTAGTTGGCCCGAGCAACGGACGAAATTGCTCATCTCACTGGAAGGGGTAGTTTGAGGGGGTGGAGGTGACATCAGTGAAAACTGCACATCCACAGGGTAGGCGGAAAGTTGCACATCCACAGTCAGCTAGTTGCACCCGACTACTAGGCAGTTGCACAAAACGAGGTACTAAATTGCACAAAAAAAATCATCGAAACATACCCATGCGGGATCTAGTTTCGAAGAGCACGTCGTAAGGGTTCCAACGGTGAAAGCGGATTTTAATTTCGATGTTTGGTCCAAAAGTTATGGCTTTTAAAATGAAAAGGAACTCTAAATTAATGTGTTCACGCCTGGTTGCTTTCCAATCCGTAAATTAAAACATGTTGCATGCCCTTTCTACCTTTTTTACAATGAGAAAGAATCTTTCTTTTTTTGTTTGATGGGACATAAACTTGCTAAAAGTGACAGCCGTTGTGGAGCACTAGCAAGTGCCCTGCCGCTCGCTAGACGCGTCCAAAAGTTTAACGATCCGATATCTCAGATCTATATGCAATTTGTTACACTAATTCTTTTTTTTCGTGTTAGCCCATGATTTACCGTTATTCTATTAGTGGAAGGGAAGGATGTGCTGCCTCCGTCATAGTTTACATGGCGCGATTCAACAATTCCTGGGACCAAGTTGATTACCTATTGAACTGAAAAATAGCATTGAGAGTTGTACCACAACACCTAATTGTTGGAAAAATTAATGCGCACACACATGCATGGAGTGCTTCCACCCTACGCTCAGACATACATACATTTATTCCACCTGGTATACACACATGCATGAAGAGAAAACTGTGGGCTTGATTCCGGTTACCATGCCGTAATTAATTGGGCATTAAACCAAACGCGCCTAAAATCCCTTCGACGGTGAAAATGCATGAGAATTGAAGCACGCTGTATAAATTGTGATGGAGGGAGTACCATGAATTGATGGGCAGCCGGCCTCGACTGTTGCTTGGAACGGAGATCTTTTTCTTTACAATCAAAGCCGGGAAAGACGTACAACAAATCGGCCGGCGACTAGCGGTGACTTGATAGCATAATGGAATATAGATGTTTCTCTTCCCAGTTACATATGGGGAGGACGTATGATGAATTGGCGACTTGCTAGGAGCACGGAAATTAAACAAGACTTTTTCTTTCCAATACCGTATGGCTTGTGAGGACATTGTTTAGATTTTCTTTCCGATAACGTACTGACGGGGTGTACAATGTTTATGTGGGATACCTCCGTGGCCTAGGTGGGTAATTTTCTTGAATTATTAAGGCTTTGGAATATCTAATGGCTACAATTACATAACATAAAACAATTTAACGGTCTGATATCCTTGATTTTTTTTGAAATTTTCTAGAATACTTCATGAAATAAGGTTTTGGATGATCTAATGACGACAATACATAACTTAAAATCTTAACAGTCCGATATCTGTGATTTATGTGAAATTTTTGACTCTGTTTCTCGTTTTTTGGGATAGCCCGTGATGTACTTTTATTTTTTCTAGCAATGGACAGGGAGGACATACCGTGAATTGCTCGAGGTCCATGGCGACGGTTGATTGTCGCATGGGACGGGGTTCTTTTTCTATACCTACTATTAAAGAAAATAGGTATTCTTGGTTTGGTCTAGTCCTTTTCGTTTGGTTTACACACGCTAAGCGATCTGGGTCAGGTACTTGTATGTTGATGGGCCTTTTATGGGCTTTCATAGAGACCGTGAAAAATATTTGGGTCAAAATAAATCAACATTGTGGGAATTGAACATAGGACCTCCTATCTAGCTCTTCATGTAACAACCAACGATCTATGCAGCTTTCATATTTACTAATCTCAACTTGCTCAAAATATACGAGTGTCAGTCATCATGTTTAGGGCGAGCTAATTATGCATCTGAGCTAATAAAGGAAGGATTGCGGGCTTAAATAAACGGAAATACTAACGCTCACACGTGTGGGCGTTTGCATCTCGCCCACATACGTGGATCCACGTTCATTTATGGTTGCACGAATCTTGGCATATTTGTGGTGCCACGTAGGACTGGGCTGGTGTGTGGGCATTCATCCGGTCGCCCACACGTCCATTTTCACCACACGGAGGGACCGGTGTGTGGGCATTTAGCAGTTCGCCCACACGTTAGTTTTCATTCACGCACAGGGGCTGGTGTGTGGGCATTTATCAGTTCGCCCACACGCCCGTCTCCTCTCCCAGACTCAAAGCTGCCAGTTGCCATGTGTTTTGCAGGGTACATGGCAACTACCCTAGTGTGCTTGTAAGTAGATGGCAACTCTCTTTTACCCGAACATGTCAGTTGCCATGTGTTTTGCAGGTACATGGCAATTACCCTAGTGTGCTTGTGCGCAGATGGCAACTCTCTCTTTACCCGAACATGTTATTTTGCCATGTCTCTTTGTAGCGCTACACGATAACTGTCTAGTGTTAGTAGGTGGCAACTCCTAAAGTTTTCAAATCATGGCAACTGTAGTAAACCAGACCATACATGGCAACTGCCTAGTGTTAGTAGGTGGCAACCCCTAAAGTTTTCAAATCATGGCAACTGTAGTAAACCAGACCATACATGGCAACAACTGCAGTTGTCCAAAATGGCATCTGGCACTTGACCTGAGATGGCAACTGCAGTTGAGCAACCATGGCAACTGTAGTCCAGCGACATGGCAATTGCAGTTAAACGAACATGGAAGAGGGTCCGGACCATGGCAACTGTCGGGCACGTGGTGACTGTCACGCGGGCGTGCGGGACCATGAGGTAGGAGGCCTGACGTACGGGCGTGTGGGCGTTATCTAGTTTGCCCACACGTAGGGGTGTGAGAGGGACCGCGAGGAAAAAAAGAGGCATGTGGGCATTACTTGTTTTGCACACACGTAGGCCTGTGGGCTGATCCTCTTAGACACCACACAAAACGTGTGGGCAAACCCCTTAACGCCCACACGTGTGGGCGTTATCGGCGTCCTAAATAATATATTTAAACGGATGTGGCTAATTAAACAAATAATTATGTGTAAACCGGTGGAATAACTAAAATAAAGATTGTGGTCTTAATAAATTTCTACATGAAGGATTTGAGATAAAAATATAGGATAATTAAAAGGAAGTATTTGTAGGCTTCAATGTGTTGGAGCTACTAAATTAGAAAGGATAACGCTAACGCCCACATGTGTGGTGGGAGCCAAACCCGCCCACACGCCTTATAACACACAGACTGTGCCACGTCACCGCATGCATGCATGTGAGACTTTTTTGGATTTTTAGTTTTTATAATGTTGTATCTCTTAAATGAAAAATCCGATTTAAGATCCGTTTTCACCATTAAATCCCTCGCAATGAGATCTTCAAAACTAGTGCTCATACAATGTATTTCGATGAATTTTTTTGGGTTAAAAGTTGCCATGTCTATTGCATATGAATTGCCATGATGTTTACACTAAAGTTGCCATGATATGTTTAAGATATTTTCTTATACATCTAAAAGTAAATTTTGACATATTATAAAACGGGGAATTAAGAAACTAGACTTGCCATGAACCGTAAACTAAAATTGCTATGATACATGCACTTAAAATTGACCTGGTTCATAAAAATAATAATTTTAATGGTCAAAGTACTGGAATTGCCATCATCAAAAAACTAAAATCGACATGCTCTACAAACTAAAATTGTCACATGGCAATTTTAGTTTAAGCACTATGACAACTACAGTTTAAACATCATGGCAACTTTTGGGCAAAAAATATTTCATCGAAACATATCAACATGGGGTCTAATTTTAAAGATCTCGTCGAGATGGATTTAATGGTGAAAACGGATTTTTAATTTGATTTTTTAATTAGGAGATAAAATATTTTTAAGCCGAAAACCAAAAAGATTCCTGCTAATGTCATATGTTCATACGTGGCAAAATGACTCATGATGGGGGCTTGTGGGCGATGTGCAAGATGCCACACGTGTGGGCGTTAGTTTTTTCGATTAAAAAAGAAAGGATTTGATTCCCAACTAAAACGGGTGATGATGTCATGGTAATTAATGAAAGGGTTAAATTTAAATGCTATTAAATATACTTAAATGGAATCAATGGGAGATTATGCCCAGCAAAAAAATATGAACACGGCTAAATTGCAACGTATTTTTTATGTTCATTTTATAGAAGGATGCTGCGTTGCAGCATGTTCTTTATAGTAAATCCGGTGCTGTGGGACATTATGCTTGCACAAAACATCAATTTATTCCATTGCAACGCATATGTGGTAGTATTTAGAATCACGGAAGAGAGGACATAGAATGAATCGGCCAGTGGATAGCGGCGACTTGATACCAGCTTGGAGCGTAGATCTTTTTCTTCCAAATCACTGTTGGGACGGACATACGGTGAATTGGATGGTGACCTGTCGGCGACTTGTAGCAACACGGAAAATGGCTGGCAACTGGACGATATCATGGAACGGGGCTCTTTTTCTTTCGAATCATGTATGGAGGTTCTCAATAGGGATAGGGTGTGTGTGCATGTGTTCATAAGTGTATGCGCGTATTGTTGGGGAACGTAGCATGCAATTTCAATAGCATTCCTACGATCACGCAAGATCTATCTAGTAGATGCATAGCAACGAGAGGGGAAGAGTGTGTCCACGTACCCTCGTAGACCGAAAGCGGAAGCGTTAGTTTAACGCGGTTGATGTAGTCGAACGTCTTCACGATCCAACCGATCAAGTACCGAACGTACGGCACCTCCGAGTTCAGCACACGTTCAGCTCGATGACGTCCCTCGAACTCTTGATCCAGCAAAGTGTCGAGGGAGAGTTTCTTCAGCACGACGGCGTGGTGACGGTGATGGTAATGTGATCCACGCAGGGCTTCGCCTAAGCACTACGACGCTATGACCGGAGGAGTAAACTGTGGAGGGGGGCACCGCACACGGCTAAGAGAACAATTGGTGTGCTTTCGGGTTCCCCCTGCCCCCGTATATAAAGAAGGAGGGGAGGAGGCCGGCCCTAGGGGCGCGCCCAAGTGGGGGGAAACTGACTAGGACTCCCAATTCTAGTCGCCCCCCCTCCTTTCTTTCGGAGGGTGAAAAGGGAAGGAGAGGGAGAGGGAGAAGGAAAGGGGGCCGCGCCCCCTCCCCCTTGTCCAATTCGGACTCCCTTGGGGGGGCGCCACCCCTTGCGGGCTCCCCTCTCTCTCCCCTATGGCCCATGTAGGCCCAATACTTCCCCTGGGGGTTCCGCTAACCCCTCGGTACTCCGAAAAATACCCGAACCACTCTGAAACCATTCCGGTGTCCGAATACCATCGTCCAATATATCAATCTTTACCTCTCGACCATTTCGAGACTCCTCTTCATGTCCGTGATCTCATCCGGGACTCTGAACAATCTTCGGTCACCAAAACACATAACTCATAATACAAATCGTCATTGAACGTTAAGCGTGCGGACCCTACGGGTTTGAGAACTATGTTGACATGACCAAGACACATCTCCGATCAATAACCAACAGCGGAACCTGGATGCTCATATTGGTTCCTACATATTCTACAAAGAGCTTTATCAGTCAAACCGCAATGACAACATACGTCATTCCCTTTGTCATCGGTATGTTACTTGCCCGAGATTCGATCGTCGGTATCCTCATACCTAGTTCAATCTCGTTACCGGTAAGTCTCTTTACTCGTTCTGTAATGCATCATCCCGCAACTAACTCATTAATCACATTGCTTGGAAGGCTTAGTGATGTGCATTACCGAGAGGGCCAGAGATACCTCTCCGATACTCAGAGTGACAAATCCTAATCTCCATCTATGCCAACCCAAAAAACACCTTCAGAGGCATTTGTAGAGCATCTTTATAATCACCCAGTTAAGTTGTGATGTTTGATAGCACACAAGGTGTTCCTCCGATATTCGAGAGTTGCATAATCTCATAGTCAAAGGAATATGTATAAGTCATGAAGAAAGCAATAGCAATAAAACTTTATGATCATTATGCTAAGCTAACGGGTGGGTCTTGTCCATCACATCATTCTCCTAATGATGTGATCCCGTTCATCAAATGACAACACATGTCTATGGTACAGAAACTTAACCATCTTTGATTAACGAGCTAGTCAAGTAGAGGCATACTAGGGACAATTTGTTTTGTCTATGTATTCAGATGTATCAAGTTTCCGGTTAATACAATTCTAGCATGAATAATAAACATTTATCATGATATAAGGAAATATAAATAACAACTTTATTATTGCCTCTAGGGCGTATTTCCTTCGGTCTCCCACTTGCATTCGAGTCAATAATCTAGATTACATTGTAATGATTCTAACACCCATGGAGTCCTGGTGCTGATCATGTTTTGCTCGTGGAAGAGGCTTAGTCAACAGGTCTGCAACATTCAGATCCGTATTTATTTTGCAAATCTCTATGTCTCCCTCGACTTGACCGCGGATGGAGTTGAAGCGTCTCTTGATGTGTTTGGTTCTCTTGTGAAATTTGGATTCCTTCGCTAAGGCAATTGCTCCAGTATTGTCACAAAAGATTTTCATTGGACCCGATGCACTAGTTATCACACCTAGATCGGATATGAACTCCTTCATCCAGACTCCTTCATTTGTTGCTTCCGAAGCAGCTATGTACTCCGCTTCACACGTAGATCCCGCCACGACGCTCTGCTTGGAACTGCACCAACTGACAGCTCCACCATTCAATATAAATACGTATCCGGTTTGTGACTTTGAGTCATCCGGATCAGTGTCAAATCTAGCAATGACGTAACCATTTACGATAAGCTCTTTGTCACCTCCATAAACGAGAAACATATCCTTAGTCCTCTTCAGGTATTTAAGGATGTTCTTGACTGCTGTCCAGTGATCCACTCCTGGATTACTTTGGTACCTCCCTACTAAACTTATAGCAAGCCACACATCAGGTCTGATACACAGCATTGCATACATGATAGAACCTATGGCTGAGGCATAGGGAATGACTTTCATACTCTCTCTATCTTCTGCAGTGGTCGGGCATTGTGTCTGACTCAACTTCACACCTTGTAACACAGGCAAGAACCCTTTCTTTGACTGATCCATTTTGAACTTCTTCAAAACTTTATCAAGATATGTGCTTTGCGAAAGTCCAATTAAGCGTCCTAGTCTATCTCTATAGATATTGATGCCCAATATATAAGCAGCTTCACCGAGGTCTTTCACTAAAAATTCTTATCCATGTATCATTTATGCTATCCAGAAATTCAATATCATTTGCAATAAACAATATGTCATCCACATATAATATTAGAAATGCTACAGAGCTCCCACTCACTTTCTTGTAAATACAGGCTTCTCCAAAAGTCTATATAAAATCATATGCTTTGATCACACTATCAAAGCGTATATTCCAACTCCGAGAGGCTTGCACCAGTCCATAAATGGATCACTGGAGCTTGCACACTTTGTTAGCACATTTAGGATCGACAAAACCTTCTAGTTGCATCATATACAACTCTTCTTTAAGAAATCCATTAACGAATGTAGTTCTGACATCCATTTGCTAAATTTCATAGTCATAAAATGCGGCAATTGCTAACATGATTCGGATAGACTTAAGAATCCCTACGGGTGAGAAGGTCTCATCGTAGTCAACTCCTTGAACTTGTCGAAAACCTTTTGCAACAAGTCGAGCTTTGTAGATAGTAACATTACCATCACTAGTGCAGAACCGGGCTATAGCACCGGTTCGTAAGGCCCTTTAGTGTCGGTTCTGTAACCGGCACTAAACGGTGGGGACTAAAGGTCCCCCCTTTAGAACCGGTTCAACACGAACCGCTTAAAGGGCCACCACCTGGCATGAGCCAGCACCGGGGGCGGGGAGACCTTTAGTCCCGGTTTGTAACACCAACCGATACTAAAAGGTTTGGGGGTTTTTGTTTTATTATTTATTTTTCCTTTAATTTTGTGTTTTCCATTTAATTTTGAGATCGTTTTTACATTTTAATGATTTATTAAATCACTAGGTGAAAGAACCACGGGTTAGTTTTAAGTGGATGGATCCTAAGTGATCAAGTAATATGGATTATTGATAATCCATATTACTTCATCACTTAGCTAGGATCCATCCAGTTGAAACTGATATCCGCGGTTCTTTCATAAATGATATATATAACTCATCATCATCATCACCATCATCATATTAATATAAAAACTCTTGCATCATATCATCACCAACAACACTCTAGGTAATAATCATCATAGTCATTACCATTATTTAATCATCATAGTTATTACCGCTACACCACCAACACTAGCTTAAAGAAGAAACATTCACTTGTACCAGAAGCAAAGATATCATCGAGTTCAACATGGTCATGAGATTATAAGCATTCATAAGACCACAAAAGCAAATCACTTTGAGATAGATTAAGTTCAGGACGAAGAACACGGACATGAGAGGACAAGTACTAAGAGCGGGACCTAGCTAATCACTCCTGCTGCTCCCTCTCAAGTAAAATAGCATAGAACATGTGTAGCTCTCCTGATTCATCATATTGGAGATGAACCTATCTCCTAATCGTGGGTTGCACCTCTGATTGCTGCCCCCTAGTACTTCTCTGCAATCGTTCACAATTTTGCTCCAGTCTTTCACTATTAAGCATTCCTCGGTTTTAGAAATCCTGAATGCACTCATGTGTGATGTAGGATGTCTTGGCCGTAAGCTAACCATTGACATGCGACCTTTAGTACCGATCCACTGAGGCACAACTATCATCGGGAGTCCCTGTTAAAGAACATCGTATAGTAACATACTTAGCAATGAAGTTTAACTTGAAAAATAATGTACGCAAAAGATGCACTGAGGACAAATAGTAAAAACCTTACCATCTTTCCTAAATAGATGTGACCGTAGTTCAATACAAACACAATTGGTCACACGTTTTGAGTACTAAGATTTTCAAATTCAGGAAAATAATTTCTCTTGACAGCATCAATATCCTCAAGCCATGAAACATAATGACTCATCTCCTCGCAGTTTAGTTCAGCCCCGGGACAGTGGACGGTCCTATCTACCAAGCATCGGACATGTTTGCTTGAATGGAAATAAGCTGTCAATAGAAATTAGTTGTCAACTATTTTTGAATAAACAATATCGAAGACATAAATATGGTTGAGAAACTCACATAATGGTAGAACTGGAGGCGTCTGTACATCGACCCAAATGTCTCTATTACTTTCAATATCATCTTCCGAGCGAGTATCAAAGGTGATAACCATATCAGGCTCAAATGCATAAGCCTTGCATAGTGCTTGCCAAGTTTTGCATTCAAAATAGGTGTAGGTGTCTGCATTGTATAATTTGACGTTGAAAGTATAACCATGCTCGGTCTTCAAGTAAACTCTCTCTACCTCCATAATTTTCTTAGGACTGAAACCTATCTTATCCAAGACAAAAATTCTTGAATGGCAGGGGATACGCTAGTAGAATAGTAAAAAATTAAAATTATAAGTTGAAGCAAATGAAGCATAAATCATGCTTAATTACAAAAAAAGACTTGTCATTGTGACTTACTGTATCCACTTCGAAGGTCTCATCCAGCTTGATGCTGAAGCGCCTATCATCAACTAGGAAATTTCTGTCGCACAGGCCGCGTTCGTCTTCGCAGTATTCGCTCATACCGAAATCCTTTTCATCGTCAGACGACATTTCCTATGTTCATAGTTGAAACATTAATTGATAAACACTTACTAGTTCTATTAATTCAACTAATTCAACTAATTCAACTAGTTCTATTAATTCAACTAAGCACTTATTAAAAATAAACTAGTTCTATTAATTTTCTTACTAAAAATAAAGTAGCTAGTTCTATATAGTAAAATTTTAATTAGATGATCAAATCTCATATACCTAAATTTAATATATCTAATTCATCTAACATTAATATATCTAATTCATCTATAACTAAAACTATAAAAAAACTAACTCATCTAACATTAATATCTATCTAATTCATCTAACATTTGACATTAATATCTAACATTTCGATCTAATTCATCTAACATTTGACATTAATATCTAACATTTATATATATATATATAATCATCTAACAATTGACATTAATCTAACATTTATATAAATAGTCAAAAAAATCTAACATTTATATAAACTAAAAGTATAGAAAACAAAAAAACAAAAAACAAAAAATAATTAAGAAAAATCTGTCTCTGTTTTGTGTGTACTGTGTGTGTGAGGGCCGCCGGCCATGGCGCGACAGGGCTGGGGGCAGTCTTACTGCGGGGCGACGGCCGGCGATGCGAGGCGACGGGGGGCGGCGACGGGGACGAGCCGGGGTGGCGACGTACAGGGACGGGCCGGGGGCGGCGCGCGCGCGATCGACGACGGGGACAGGCGCGCATGGCGACGGGGGCGGGGACGGGCGCGCGCGACGAGGGAGGCGATGGGGACGGGGACGGCGACGGCGACAGGGACGAGGACGGCGACGGGCGCGCGACGGGGACGGCGACGACGAAGCAGATGAAGAAGAAACTAACTTAAATTTTCGTAAGTGCTATATATATAGGAGTGGCCTTTAGTACCGGTTGGAGCCACCAACCGGTACTAAAGGTCAAATTTGGCCAGGCCAAACGGCGGGAAGGGCACCCCTTTAGTACCGGGTGGTGGCTCCAACCGGTACTAAAGACCCCCCCCCTTTAGTACTGGTTGGAGCCACGAACCGGTACTAAAGGCGTGCGCTGGCGCAGGTGCGGTGTGGCAAGTTTAGTCCCACCTCGCTAGCCGAGGAGCGTCCGCACTAGTTTATAAACCCCAGTGCGGTAGCTCTCTCGAGCTCCTCTCTATAGCAGGCTTCTGGGCCTAACTTTGCCACGCTGCCCTGTGGGCCTGCTGGGCATTACGGGCCTGCATCCAGGCCCAAGGCCAAGCAGGCCCACAGGGCAGCACGCAAATTTGTTTTTTTATATTTTTTTCTTTTTTGCTTTATTTATTTTCTTTTATTTATTTCTAAGTTGTTTTTTGCTGTATTTAGAGTTTCTTTGTGAATATTTTTGCTTTAGGTACAAAAAATTACAAACTTTTTGTTAGTGCCAGTAGTTTTCAAATTTGAATGGTTTAAATTTGAATTATTTGGAATTTGGGTGAATCACTAGTTTGTGAATAACTTTTCAGAGTTCATTTGTAGTGCTTTTCAATTTTAGGGTCATTTAGCTCAAAACAAATCAGTAAATGCATGAAAAATAGCAAATGATGTCAGAAAGGGTTGAAAGTTGATGACGTGGCTTTGAATGGTGCATACTGAACGCAAAAAAATTCTGGAGTTGTAATAAGTTTAAAAAAATGAAGTGTCGGCCTTTGTAACAGATGAGTTTTCGTTTGAAACCGTGATACTTCGAAAGAGATTGTTCAAGTTGTACACGAAGTGCATCCAGTTTCTGCAGTAACCGTCTCTATTTTTTTTGCACATGCTATGTGGGTGGAATGATGATACCATGCCAAGTTTCAACCTTTTCAGAGTTCATTTGTAGTGCATTTCAATTTCAGGGTCATTTAGCTCGAAACAAATCAGTAAATGCATGAAAAATAGCAAATGATGTCAGAAAGGGTTGAAAGTTGATGACGTGGCTTTGAATGGTGCATACTGAACGCAAAAAAAGTCTGGAGTTGTAATAAGTTTAAAAAAATGAAGTGCCGGCCTTTGTAACAGATGAATTTTTGTCCGAAAACCTGATACTTCCAAAGAGATTGTGCAATTTGTACACGAAGTGCATCCAGTTTTTGCCGTAAACCTCTCTAGTTTTTTGCACATGCTATGTGGGTGAAATGATGATACCATGCCAAGTTTCAACCTTTTCAGAGTTCATTTGTAGTGCTTTTCAATTTCAGGGTCATTTAGCTCAAAACAAATCAGTAAAGGCATGAAAAATAGCAAATGATGTCAGAAAGGGTTGAAAGTTGATGACGTGGCTTTGAATGGTGCATACTGAACGCAAAAAAAGTCTGGAGTTGTTATAAGTTTCTAAAAATGAAGTGCCAGCCTTTGTAACAGATGAGTTTTGTCCGAAACCCTGATACTTCGAAAGAGATTGTCCAGTTTGTACACGAAGTGCATCCAGTTTTTGCCGTAACCCTCTCTACTTTTTTCACATGCTATGTGGGTGAAATGATGATACCATGCCGAGTTTCAATCTTTTTAGAGTTCATTTGTAGTGCTTTTCAATTTCAGGGTCATTTAGCTTAAAACAAATCAGTAAATGCATGAAAAATAGCAAATGATGTCAGAAAGGGTTGAAAGTTGATGATGTGGCTTTGAATGGTGCATACTGAACGCAAAAAAAGTCTGGAGTTGCAGTAAGTTTAAAAAAATGAAGTGCATGCCTTTGTAACAGATGGGTTTTCGTCCGAAACCCTGATACTTCGAAAGAGTTTGTACACGAAGTGCATCCAGTTTTTGCCGTAACCCTCTCTAATTTTTTGCACATGCTATGTTGGTGAAATGATTATACCATGCCAAGTTTCAACCTTTTCAGAGTTCATTTGTAGTGCTTTTCAATTTCAGGGTCCTTTAGCTCAAAACAAATCAGTAAATGCAATTAAAAATAGCAAATGATGTCACAAAGGGTTGAAAGTTGATGATGTGGCTTTGAATGGTGCATATTGAATGCACAAAAAGTCTGGAGTTGTAATAAGTTTAAAAAATGAAGTGCCTGCCTTTGTAACAGATGAGTTATGGTCCGAAACCCTGATACTTCAAAAGAGATTGTCCGGTTTGTACACGAAGTGCATCCAGTTTTTGCCGTAACCCTCTCTACTTTTTTGCATATGCTATGTGGGTGAAATGATGATACAACCTTTTGAGAGCTCATTTGTAGTGCTTTTCAATTTCAGGGTCATTTAGCTCAAAACAAATCAGTAAATGCATGAAAAATAGCAAATGATGTCAGAAAGGGTTGAAAGTTGATGACGTGGCTTTGAATGGTGCATACTGAAAGCAAAAAAGGTCTGGAGTTTTTAATAAGTTTTACAAAATGAAGTGTCGGCCTTTGTAACAGATGAGTTTTTGTCCGAAACCCTCATACTTCGAATGAGATTATGTAAACATGTAAAAATATACATCAAAAATACATTGATCAGTAGCGCCTTTCAGCCAAAACGCGCTACTGCTATGTGTAAACATGTAAAAATATACATCAAAAATACATTGATCATCAATGATCTTTTTGTGTAGAATCTGAATTGTCAACAGGTACTGGTGCGCGTCGGTCCTAAACAAACGGTTTTTAACCCCTTTCCGCGACGGCATTTGGAACCGTCGCCAAGCGAGTGTGGGCGATAGGGGGTCCTTTCCACACGACCTAGAAACCGTCGGGGATAGGGCCCCTACAGTACTCCTACTCATTTCTGCTCGCATTTCCATCGCAGTCAGTATTCTGTGGTGCTACGTTTATGATGCGCGGCCCATCGCAAACGGTTCACTATTATAGAACGTGTATGATGCGCATCCCATCACAAATGGTTCACCGTTAAGAAGATTAGCTAATCATCGCATGAGTGTCGGACAGGATTACGAAACGTCGGACCGTCGTAACATCGTCGTACACGACAACTATCGCACATGCTATTCTGTGGTGCAACATTTACGATGCATACTTCATCAGAAACAGTTCATGGTTGCGAATCGTGTACGATAAGGCAACTAACACAAACGTTTAGTTTGCCCGCACCGTTTGTGATATTGTCTGACATCGCACACGCTTTGCAACGGCAACTATGTGCATGCTTGCACACGTTTCCTCTCTGTGAACCGTCTCGGATTATGGTGCATATCGCAAACGTTTGTGTTTTACCAACCGTGTGTCCCGTAACAACCTGGAGAGCGTAATTTCACCATAATTTAATTGTTGTTTTTCCAAATTGTACCGGATTTGGATTTGAATTTGAATGTATGCTACAGCTTTATTCATATCCATCAGGTTCAAACAACCAATGCATTATTCGATTCATAGGTACATATGTTCAAGAATTACATAAGAACCAAATAAAGAATGATGAACCACAGTTTTATATTTGTACTATTAAAGACGGTAAAGAAAGAGGTGAAATATATTCTGGTTGCTGAACAAGGTGAAGCGGAATGCCCATATTGTGCCCTCCTCCATGCAGAAGGCACGCACGACTCTAGTCCAACCCCTTGTGATAGCCGACCGCCCATCCTTCACGGTCTTCATGAAAACATCTAGATAATCATCGTGTTCTGGTAGAAATACTTTAACCTTTGTATGCCCACCAATCATGTAGTTTGAGAGGTAATCTTGAGTAAACTGCGATGTGGCAACCACTGCAAAGAAAAAAGATTCAGACATTGTCATCTACACAACTCATTATGGGCAGTAAAAAGAAGGCTGTAGAGTTCTTACTTACCATCCTGCAGTTCGCTGTTGTCTTGGATAAAGTGTAAACAAATAGTTTAATTGCCATCTTTGGACCCATTTTACTAACAATCTTTATCAGCTTACTCACTTGATGCTGGTTCATCGATATCTCATTGCCCTATACGCAGAAAGGGTCAAAACGCAGATCTTTACCAATGACATATGTACCTAAAAGCACCAAGTTAATATTAGAAGCTAAACAACAATTGCACAATGATGTAGTACAACACTCTTTTATAATATGTCTATATACATCCGTATGTGGTAGTCCATTTGAAATCTCTAAAAAGACAAATATTTAGGAATGGAGGGAGTATCTTATAACATCCAATATACTCACATATTAGATGAATTAACATCTTATATTATGGGCCGGAAGGAGTTTAGTTCATTCTTACAAATTATCGGCTGATTAACTGTTGTTGTATCCATGGGTTACAGTTAGTTTGAGTTAGTTCGGGCTCAACTAGCCCTAAAGTATATCTAAACATGAGGGCTAGGTTGAGCTAGTTGCATCTATAACCCACCCAAAAAAACTATCCAACCCAAGAGGTGCTAATTGGAGCTAGTTCTCCTAGTGCATTTATTGTCAATCTAACCCTGCCATACAAACAACTCTTTGGATGGAGTTAGTTCAGGGTTAGTAATGAGCTAAAAACTAACTCTAACCTCTAGCTAAGTTGAGTATCCAAACAGGGTTGTGTTGTTGTTGTTGTTGCTTCTGCTCTTCTACGTATATCTAGACATCATTAGAACATTAACGTAACACTCTTCCTTGTTGCTATGTAGCCTAGGATTGCATATTTAGACATTAAGTACAGTGCATGTTGCTATGTAGCCTCAGATATGTTACATATGGCCCTACTTAACC
The DNA here is from genome assembly GCF_018294505.1 of Triticum aestivum. Lineage (NCBI taxonomy): Eukaryota > Viridiplantae > Streptophyta > Magnoliopsida > Poales > Poaceae > Triticum > Triticum aestivum. The sequence continues at coordinate 5,429,802 of NC_057808.1, read as the reverse complement.
TAACGAAAAATGGGTTGCAGATATATTCAGTTAAAATTCTGATTCACCGATTAGTCCCTTATCAGTCGCCGGCCTATATGGTACCAGCTACCGATATCCTGAACAGTGAGCAGATATAAGCCATGGGATGAAACTAACCTCGATGGAAAACATCAGCCGTTCCCAAAATTGTCCTGTGTAGGTACATCAAGAAGCATGTTAAGCACAACAGGCTAAAAATCAACCAAAATTATACATGGCAGACAAAATAATCTCCAAAAGATAGCTTCAGTGTGCAGGTTTAAGCACGCTAGTAAAGCAAAACAAGTGGAAGGGTGTGCTAACTGCAATAGGCCTAACATTTAACAACAAGCAAACAGAGTCATTCAAACTAGTATTGTGTCGGTCTAAGTACACTGGTTATGGTTAAATAAAAATGGAAAGGCGTGTTAAATACAAGTTGAAGCAACCAAATGTAGTCATTCATAGTGGTATTGTTGAAACTGGTACTGATGAAATTGAACTGCACAGTTCATACTTGCACATATAGAACATCACGTTGTGAATAACTGGAATAAACAAGGCATACTACAAACAACCAAAGATAGCATTTGAAACTGAACATATGCTAACTACAAACAACCGAACAATCAAAAAACTTTAAAAGAGGCATATGCTAGCTATAACAGGCTTAACAGCAAGCAAATATATGCATTCCTATCGGTATGTTTAAAACTGGATGATGAAATGTATTGCACAGTAAATAATTACACATATAGAGCATCACATTGTGAACAACTAAAATAAACAAATAATGGGTTTCCTCACTTGTCACAGATGGGCTCGTTCCCGTTGGAAGAGCATGGACCCTGGATGCGCTCCATGTTGTCGCAGATGGGCTCCTTCCCCTTGGAAGATCATGGCTGTAGGGTGCCCTCCCTGATGTCACAGACGGGCGCTTTCCCCTTGGAAGAGCAGATGGGCTCTTTTCCCTTGGAAGAGCCGGAGAGGGTGCCCTCCTCATGGTTGTCGTCGATGAGGTCTAACTTGGGAGCTGTGGATCCCAAGGCAGCGTCGCAGAACGTGTCCTTCAGAAATTACAAAAGGGGCTCGATGGCGATGTAGAATGGCAAATTGTTGACAACGAACGAGAGGAGATCAGCGGCGAGGCCATGGATGAGATCAACGGCGATTGAACCCGAGGGGTTGGGGGTGGGCCACTTAAGCTGTGACACAGCCCACCTCAGGCCGTCGCTGTCGATGACCTCGATGTCCTAGCCGGCGGCCGAGACATGCCCGCATACTCTAGCCCGCTGCTTGAGTGCCTGCCGTCAGTAATGGTCGTCAGCTTCCTCGGCGACGCCGGGCGAAGAGACCGCTATACACCTCTTTTGGGCCAGTCGCTCCTCGAGCTCCACGGGAAGCGTAGCCGGGCTTAGGCTGCGACGCTCTGGAGTGGGGGATGGGGATCTGTGGGAAAGGGGGCGTTTGGTAGGCGTCATCTAAGAAACTCAGGGCGGCCTGGGTATGAGATCGGTGGGTAAGCTGCACGGGCAAACCGACAGATGTTGATAATGGAGGCCTTGCGGCGGCGGTGGCGGCGGCGGGGACCTTGCTAGGGTTTCGAGCGAGGGAGGGTGTGTGTGTGTGTGCGCGCGCGCATGCCCGAGGAGGTTTTGTTGTTGTGTGTGTGTGTGGAGGGGGGCGCGGGGTGTTTGAGAAAATGACGTGGGTACTGAAAATTTTACTATGCAGGAGTCAAACGCGAGAGTGAAATGCCGGGCTATTGAAAATTTTGATGATAGTGCACCGCACACAGTCCGGAGATAACAACCGTGTGTTATGAAACAGAAAAACCCTCGAGGCGGGCAAATATTTTCTAGGGATGCAGGCGGGATTGGGAACAAGAAACATCACACACGGTCTGGAGATAACAACCTGTGTTATGAAACAGAAAAACCCTCGAGGCGGGCAGATATTTTTGAGAGGGGGGCCTCATGGAGCCCAATGTACTGTGCGGATGTGTGCGTGACAGGTGCACCGGTGTGGCACACGGTTAGTTTGAGTGAACCGTGTCTGTTGTGTCATCCGACTTGTCTAATGTTCATACATTTGATGAAAAATGACGTGGGAGAGGGTCACAAAACGAACACACTTGCATGTGGACCAAATTTATGTATCAAAAGGGTGGTTTGATTTTCAAATACCAAATGTAACTTCGATGTGGCACCTCTCTCGCAAAGCGCACGGTATTGCTTGCCCCCACCCCCCCCCCCTCGTGTCGGCACGAAGGGAGTCCTAAGCTATGAATGCATGCCCCCTCCCCCCAATTGAGGTTCACCTAGCAAAGTGCGAAGTAGCTAGTAGCCCCCCTCATCCCTCGTGTCGGCACGAACGGAATACTAAGCTATGAATGCATGCCCCCCCAACTGAGTTTCATTCACCTAGAAAAGTGCGAAGTAGCTAGCAGCCCCCCTCCCTCGTGTCGGCACGAAGGGAATACAAAGCTATGAATGCATGCCCCCTCCCCCCAACCGAGGTTCACCTAGCAAAGTGCGAAGTAGCTAGCAGCCCCCCTCCTCCCTCGTGTCGGCACGAAGGGAATCCTAAGCTATGAATGCATGCCCCCCTCCCTCGTGTTGGCACGAAGGGAATCCTAAGCAATGAATGCAGGCCCCCTCCCCCCCCCAACCAAGGCTCACATAGCAAAGTGTGAAGTAGCTAGCAGCCCCCCTCCTCCCTCGTGTCGGCACGAAGGGAATCCTAAGCTATGAATGCATGCCCCCCCAACCGATGTTCATTCACCTAGCAAAGTGCGAAGTAGCTAGTAGCCCCCCCTCCCTCGTGTCGGCACGAAGGGAATCCTAAGCTATGAATGCATACCCCCCAACCGAGGTTCACCCTAGCAAAGTACAAACTAGCTACCACCCCCCCCACCCTCGTGTCGGCACGAAGGGAATCCTAAGCTATGAACGCATGCCCTCCCCCAACCAAGGTTCACCCTAGCAAAGTGCGAAGTAGCTAGCAGCCCTCCACCTCCCTCATGTCAGCACGAAGGGTATCCTAAGCTATGAATAATGCATGCCCCCCCCCCCAACCGAGGTTCACCTAGCAAAGTGCGAAGTAGCTAGCAGCCCCCCTCCCTCGTGTCGGCATGAAGGGATTCTTAAGCTATGAATGCATGCCCCCCCAACCGAGGTTCACCTAGCAAAGTGTGAAGTAGCTAGCAGCCCCGCTCCCTTGTGTCTGCACGAAGGGAATCCTAAGCTATGAATGCATGCCCTCCCCCCCCAACCGTGGTTCACCCTACCAAAGTGCGAAGTAGCTAGCAGCCACCCGTCCCTCGTGTCGGCACGAAGGGAATCCTAAGCTATGAATGCATGCCCCTCCCCGCCAACCGAGATTCACCTAGCAAAGTGCGAAGTAGCTACAGCCCCCCCCCCCCTCGTGTCGGCACGAAGGGAATCCTAAGCTATGAATGCATGCCCCCCTCCCCCCAACCGAGGTTCATCTAGCAAAGTGCGAAGTAGCTAGCAGCCCCCCACCCCCTCGTGTCGCCACGAAGGGAATCCTAAGCTATGAATGCATGCCCCCCCCCCCCGCCAACCGAGGTTCACCTAGCAAAGTGCGAAGTAGCAACCCCCCTCCCTCCCCCCCCCCACACACACACACTTTCAGTCGGCGGGCCAAAGAGGCATATATCTCACCAAGATGGATCATTAAACGGACCAAGAATAATCCACCTTGGTCGTACAACCTCTCTCTTGTTGTTGGTCAAAGTGATGGCCGTCCATGCGACCCCGGAGATGGGCTAGCTCGCCAATAATCATGCAAGTAGATAGTCCCCAAAGACAACCACTACATGCGTGTGGCCCAAACATATGTATGGAGAGGTGTGGTTTTGAGTAACAATGGAACTTGATGTGGCACCATGATTTCGAACTAGAAATCCACACACTGAGTGAGGGTTAGGTTGACGATGCATATGTATGTTACACCACACTTCAAGCCAACGACGGGGATTCATGCATGCGTGCAGAGTATATGCGCTCAAACTTAATTAGGTCTGAATCTCACCATGACCTATACTACGATAACACGAACCAAATGAAGAACCCGCCATGGTACCCTATCTTGTTGTTGGTCAAGGTGATCATGGATGTCCACGCAGGCCCACGAATATATAGGCTTGTCGCCGATAACCATGCGAGGGAGTGTATCGAAGGCAACCACTACATGCATATGTATGGAGGTGATGCGTGCATGCATGTTTGAATACACAACATTGATGTGGCGTGTGTGTCAAAAATCGAACACTAGCTCCCCACACAGAGCGAGATCGGTTCATGATGTGTCGTTGTACTAGCCACTTCGACTCGATGGGAGGGATTCATGCATACACATGCATGTGGGTGTGCTCAAACTGTATCATGCATGTCATCCCAGAGCAAAAATAATAATCCCCTCCTAAGTCAAATTAACCTCTCTTGTTGTCAGGCAAAAAGTAGTGATGGACCAAGCGGGCCCCATGTTGGAGTGGTCTTTCCTGGCAATCTCTGAGGATTTTTCCGTGAGGTGCCAAATGGATCTGAGATCCAATCTCTTTAAATAGACGCTTTCTCTTGCGTGGCCGGGGTGTTATGAGCAAAAATACCCTGACCTCTCGCATTCGCTCGACACGTGGAAGCTGAAGTTGTCGATACACAGAAGCCGAGGAGTACGACATTAAATGGAAGGCCGAATACGTTACTTGGAAATCATCGGTGGAGGAACCTGCCTTGCAATGCCGAAGACAATCTGTGGGCCGAACCCCTCGTCATTGAAGACTAGTTCAGGGGCTACTGAGGGAGTCCTGGACTAGGGGGTCCTCGGGCGTCCGGCCTGTTAGCCATGGGCCGGACTGATGGGATGTGAAGATACGAAGACCAAAGACTCCACCCGTGTCCGGATGGGACTCTCCTTGGCATGGAAGGCAAGCTTGGCGATCAAATATGTAGATTCCTTTCTCTGCAACCGACCTTATGTAACCCTAGACCCCTCCGGTGTCTATATAAACCGGAGGGCTTAGTCCGTAGAAGAACAATCATAATCATACAGGCTAGACTTCTAGGGTTTAGCCATTACGATCTCATGGTAGATCAACTCTTGTAAAACTCATATTCATCAAGATCAATCAAGCAGAAAGTAGGGTATTACCTCCATAGATAGGGCCCGAACCTGGGTAAACATTGTGTCCCCCGTCTCCTGTTACCATCGACCTTAGACGCATAGTTCGGGACCCCCTAACCGAGATCCGCCGGTTTTGACACCGACATGAACCGCCTATGATATATCTAGCACGGAAAGTATTGGGAACTACTCGATCGTTTTCGTTGACAGGAAAGGCATGCCTCCCAAAATGTTTTTATCTCTATCTTTTTCGCTTTGAGCTTTGGCACCTCTACAAATCCCTACTTCCCTCCGTGAAGGGACTTTCTTTTACTTTATGCAATTTTTATTTTTAGTTGAGTCTCCATCTTCTCTTATGAAGCACCAACTAAGGGGCACTATGATTGTACCTGTGCATTGGGTGTAGCTATTATGCGAGTGTGTTTCATGAATAGATCCATGATTGAGCATAATGGGCTAGGGATAACTTGCTTCAGCGTTGATATTTTGAAAGACATGGTTTCTTGTTGATATGCTTGAGTATTTAAGTCCTCATGTCAAAACTAGACTATTGATTTGAACCATGTAAAGGTCCAAATGCCCATGCTACAAAGAAAAGAATATGTGATGAACATGTTAGGCAGCATTCCACATCAAAAATTCTATTTTTATCATTTACCTACTCGAGGACGAGCAGGAATTAAGCTTGGGGATGCTGATACGTCTCCAACATATCTATAATTTTTTATTGTTACATGTTGTTATAGTATCATTCTTGGATGTTTTACAATCATTTTATAATCATTTTAAATCATTTTTTGGTACTAACCTATTGACATAGTGCCCAGTGCCAGTTGCTATTTTCTGCATGTTTTTTACATCGCAGGAAATCAATATCAAACAGAGTCCAAACACAGCGAAACATTTTGTGGATTTTTTATGGACCAGAAGACATCCAGTGTGCCAAAGAAGTACCAAAGAGGGAGCCCGAGGTGAGCACAAGATACCATGGCGTTGAGGGTTGTGCCCACCTCGGTGGCCTCCCGCACCGCCTCTTTGCTCTATAAATACCCCAATATTCCAGAAACCCTAGGGGAGTCGACGAAAATCAATTCCAGCCGCCGCAAGTTCCAGAACCACCACATCCAATCTAGACACCATCACGGAGGGGTTCATCATGCCCATTGGTGCCTCTCTGATGATGCGTGAGTAGTCTTTTGTAGACCTACGTGTCCGTAGTTAGTAGTTAGATGGCTTCCTCTCTCTCTTTTGATTCTCAATAAAATGGTCTCTTGGAGATCCATATGATGTAACTCTTTTTGCGGTGTGTTTGTTGGGATCCGATGAACTTTGAGTTTATGATCAGATCTATTTTTTTATCCATGAAAGTTATTTGAGTCTTCTTTGATCTCTTATATGCATGACTGCTTATAGACTCGTATTTCTTCTCCAACAATTGGGTTTTGTTTTGCCAACTTGATCTATTTATCTTGCAATGGGAAGAGGTGCTTTGTGATGGGTTCGATCTTAGGGTGCTTGATCCCAGTGACAAAAGGGGAAACAACACATATGTATCGTTGCTATTAAGGATAACAAGATGGGGTCTATTTCTACATAAATAGATCTTGTCTACATCATGTCATCATTCTTATTGCATTACTCCGTTTCTCCATGAACTTAATACACTAGATGCATGCTGGATAGCGGTCGATGTGTGGAGTAATAGTAGTAGATGCAGGCAGGAGTCGATCTACTAATCTTGGACATGATGCCTATATAATGATCATTTCTTGGATATCGTCATGATTATTTGAAGTTCTATCAATTTCCCTATAGTAATTTGTTTACCCACCGTTTGTTATTTTTCTCGAGAGAAGCCACTAGTGAAATCTACGGCCTCCGGGTCTCTTGTTTATTATATTTTCCTTCGCGATCTATTTTATTTGCTTTTATTTTCAGATCTATTAAACCAAAAATACAAAAATACCTCGCTGAATTTTATTTGCTTTTATTTGCATCTATCCATCTATCGTATTTTTATCCCGTCTACTTGCCAATTTCTGGCACCGTTGCCCAAAAGGGATTGACAACCCCTTAAATACATCGGGTTGCAAGTATTTGTTATTTGTGTGCAGGTGCCGTTCACGTAGTGTTGAGTGGTTCTCCTACTGGTTCGATAACCTTGGTCTCATCACTAAGGGAAATACCTACCGTAGTTGTGCTGCATTATCCCTTCCTCTTTGGGGAAATACCGATGTAGTTCAAGCCGCATCATGCATGATGACATAAATCAAACCTTCTCAGCTTTTTACCAGGGCACGATGAGGCCATACCATGGCACCATGCCAGGCGTCATGATTTTGAAGCACGTATTTCATTTTTCTATAGTTGATAACCTAGTTAATGACGCGTTTGTGGTTGACTATTGCCACGCATTCCCTTCAAATATCTATCATTCCTTGTAAAAGGCTTGAGATTTACTAAATACCACGAGTATGGTTTTCCCGGACCATTCTTGTGCACCTTTTCATGCACCGATTGTTCGAATTTGAATTATGTGGATTAATGCCTAGAAAATGCACATAATCCCCTAATATGGTAAATGAGCCTGGAAAAATGCCAAATTTGAACACGTTGCATTCGAGGGGGTATGTTGATTGTAGAAAAAACTGAATGACAAGCTAGGAAGGAAATTTGGATTCCCGACCCCTTCAATCTTGTTGATTTCCCCCTCGAAACCATGAGTTTTCCTCGGTAATGGTTCGATTTATGAATGGCCTGCATGAAAACATAAGGCAAACATTCTCAAATTTTTACCAGGGCATGGTGAGACCATACCATGGCACCACGCCAGGCGTCATGTTTTCCAAGCATGTATTTCATTTTTGTATAGTTGTTAACCCAGTAAATGACGCGTTTATGGTTGACTATTGCCACACATTTCCTTGAAATATCTTCCCATTCCTTGTAAAAGTCATGAGAATTTACTAAATAGCATGATCATGGTTTTCCAGACCGTTCTCATGCACCTTTTCATGCATCGATTGTTTGAATTTGAATTATGTGCATTAATGCCTAGAAAATGCATATAATCCCCTAAATATTATAGATGAACCCAGAAAAGTGCCAAATTTGGACATAGTGATTTGCAGGGTTTATGTTCATCATAGAAAAAACTCATGGACAAAGGAAATTTGGATTCCCCTTCAATCTCGATGATTTACTATCGCACACGATTCATCTCCATCGCCTCTGTAAACCGTGTGTGTTCACCCACACATGCAAAAGGAAAAAAGAAAACCCTCGCCCACTTCGTCCCCACCCACTAGCCGCGGACTCCTCCGCAACTCTGCACCTCATCAACTTCTATCGCGGCAGCCACCCTAAGCTCGACGGTTGTTGTCGGCGGGCGGAGGTCGCGCTCCAAACGGCATGGGATTTCGCCCCTACCGCTTTCCGCCGCCTATCTGCACCGACATTCTAGACTCTGGTTGATTGGGATTTTCTGCGGGATTGGGCCGGGGATTTTTCTCATGGAGAAGGTAATCAACTTAGCAAAATATTCACTCATCTCTTATCGCAGTCCGTCCGTCGCTTTTAATCAACCGGCGTAAATTGCTGTGGATTCATTTTTGTTCTAGCTGATTTGTGGGTGTTGATTCATGTGTCCACGATGCGAGCACAAATCGGGCAAGTGTGGTCGCGGCCAGTCAGAAACGAAGTTCTATCTCACCATTCCGGATGACTTCAGGGAGCGCTCGGTATGTTCAATCTCAACCTACCATGGTCGGCATGGCCTAAATTTGTGAACATATACCATCTGTTGCTACGTTTGGATAAAAGGTACGGTGCTACGTGCAGCCTAGATGTCGAAGCCGATTCGCCCCCCCCCCCCTATATTAAGCAAATATATGATGTATTGTTCATTCAGTTACTCTCATATTTGCATCAAATCTTTGTTACATTATATATTTTTGTACTTTGCTTTCATCTATATATTGATCTGTTCTATGAGTTACTCTCATATTTGCATCTTGCTCTGTTATTTCAATATATCTAATTTACGACCTTAATTTTCATTTCAAGCAGTACATCCCTTGCTTTGCAAGAACTGGAGTAGAAGGAAATCTTGGCTTTACTTTGTTGATGACTCCACGGATGTCATATTGACAACGCAGCATGGATTTACAATGATGGTTAGCGTAAAACTTGATAAAGATGGTCACTCCTATTTTGATGCGGACCTTTGGAGAAAAATGTCTAAGTGTTATGAACTGAAAGCTCGCAATAAAATTCTAGTGTGTGCACCACATCCTGGTCTAATTAACATGGATGTTTACTTCCCAACGTCATCAGCCGATCAAAGTCTGATCAAGGTTAGTGTCCTTTCAACTTTCTCCATGTTCGCATATTACTTAGCAAAATCGGGGTATTTGTTCTAACTAATTGATCACTATTTAAGCAACCAATTGTGATTTCAATTTCTGACTCCGTTCCTATGCAGTAACAAATTCTATTTACCAATTTATGCGCACTATATATTCCTCTGCCATATTTTGAATAAATAATACCTTTCCACCTTTTAAGCAAGATATGTTGGATGGATAGTGAACGATCTATACATTACTAAGCATACCAAATTTCACTGGAAGGACTTGAAGCATCTCATAAAGTTTGTTGATAATCTGACAGAGATAGCACAGCATATGAACGTTGGATTTTGGATGGGATTAATTATACCTATGGTGCACACATTGAACAAGACCAATTGTGTGCACAAAACGCTGGTAAAAAAGTCTTATTTTAATGTTGATGCTCATAAACTATATATATGTTCAATGATATGTTACAATTGGTTTTTATTCTACATTTCAACAGAAATTGCCCGCTGTAGCAGTTCCTGGATCGATTTCCCGGCGCGGTCGAATTACACTTGTGTCTGCTAATAACGCCAAAGTGATTGCAAGGTATTGCATTTCCCGCAGAAATGGAACCATTTAAATTAACAAGTTCTCGCTTGTCATGGCAATGCATCCATATTGGAAAATTGGAGACATTGTTCTACTCATGCTCTACCAAGGCACATGAGGGCTCTTCCTTTTCATTGACGAGATGTCGAGTCGCCGTCATCAAGCTGCTTCCAGCGGATAGTTGTGGTTGTTGGCCCTCAGCCTCTTAAAACGTGCTAACTGTTACTATGTTAAGTATGTAGATATGGACCATATGGTTGTTGGCCCTCAGCCTCTTAAAATGTGATAGTTGTTACTATGTTAAGTATGTAGATATGGACCATATGGTTGTCAAAACCGTGTTACAAAGATCCTCCTTTTGCCGAATAGTGTAACCACTATATATATGTTACTCAAATGTTGTTAGCCAAGTTCTTAAATTTTTCATGGAAAATATTAGTATCGTACATAGTTCATTGAGTTTAAGCGTGTGCCCGATGTCCAGAAGGCATTTGCATATTAACTGTCCATATTGCAAATTCACACAAGTGTTAACATAAGAAAACGTATGTGTAACTTACTAATCATCGTACACGAGTACTCGCAGACTCATCGTGTGCGATACTCCTAGCCATCGCAAGCAACTAGTTTTTCAAAGTTTTTTGTACAGACAGAATCGCACACGAACTAACTGTAGTAAATGTATGTGTTGTAATTTCTCATCGCAAACAGTTCATCCGAGTCGGCTGTTTGCCGCGTATCACACACATCTTGTTTACACGACTCATTTGTGTCCTTTTGGCTCATCGCAAACAGTTCATCTATGTGAACTATATGCCGCATATCACACACATCTTGTTAAGTTGAATCATTTCTGTTGTGTTCCCTAATCAAAAACAGTTCGTCCGAGTGAACTGTATGCCGTATATCACACACACCTTGATCTGGCTAACCGTTTCTGTTGCACTCCCTAATAGCAAATAGTTCATCGGAGCGAACTGTATACCGTATATCACACACACATTGATATGGTTGCCTGTTTCTGTTGTTTTGCATCGCACACGTAACTAAAATCGGAATCGTGTTTGATGGCTCCGCCATCGCAAACGTTTTGCATCTTTTTTGACGGTTTTTTACATCATCGTTTGCGATTAATGCATCGCACACAGTTTCCTCAGAGAGTCTCTAATCGTAGTGTCGCGTTAGCAGCATCCTGCAGTAGTGATACCCATACCTACTCAAATCATCTATGAAGGTCAGAAAATAACGATACCGGCCGCGTGCTTAAACCACTACTAGAAAAAGGCTTACTAGTGGCGCACCAGTTTTGCGTACTAATGGCGCACTACTGGTGCGCCACTAGCATCACGCCACTAGTAATTTTTACTAATGGCGCACCGCTGGTGCGCCATTAGTATCTGGTACTCTAATGGCGCACCGGGCCGTGCGCCATTAGTATAGGCCACGGTGCGCCATTAGTATGCCTCCCAGGGGGCCATATATACCCATGTGCTTTGCCATACTAATGGCGCACTGCAGTGTGATGCGCCATTAGTATCCTTCGGCATACTAATGGCGCACTGCTGGGTGATGCGCCATTAGTACCCTCTGGCATACTAATGGCGCACTGCTCTGGGATGCGCCATTAGTATCCTTTGGCATACTAATGGCGCACGTTGGCGTGATGCGCCATTAGTATGTATATTAGGGATTATTATTTTTTTCTTTTCTGATTTTTGCACAGATTACAAAATATATTATTGGACAGAAAATAAGCAGCAGGACACAGCAACAGCAGATTCATCGAATACAATAGAAGATTAGTCTCCGAATACAATTCATCATATTAGCCTCCGAATTCAAAAGACCGAACGAAGATAGAACATTACAAGTCTCGAGACCGCGAGTAGCGAGTTTGTCTTCACATTACAAGTCGATATCGATCATCTAAACTACCATCACATAGAAGAGAGATGCGGTCATCACGCTGAGCATCATCGCGATGAAACTGGTCTTCATCCGGTTCCTCCAACGCTCCCTCCTCTCTCCCGCTAGATAGAGCGCGTATCTAGATTCCGCCTCCGCCCTAGTGGTGTACCCTTTGTAACTGTTACCGCTGAAACGGTGAACCTGTCTCCGACACTCCTCCCAGTCGTCGTAGACTCCGAGAACCTTACCCTTGTACACGACATACGACGGCATCTCTATGCACTAGGCAAACAACAGACAATACATAAGCAATATATAAGTATGCAACAAAAGGATCGGAAGAGAAAAGCAAGACATCCATAGCACGATTCATGGTCCTACTAACAAATAGCATCGATTACATCTAAGTTGAACGACTGTCCAAACCAAAGAGACATACAAGTTCACTACAGTTTAATTACAACATGAGCTAATGAATGTTTCAGAACTACACATAGCATCACAAGTTTCGACTCGACTCATGGGACCGGAGCGTGGATGAAGCCGCCATCTGTCGTGATGGTCATGAAGTCGCGGGCGTTGTCAGCCTGCATTTGTAGCGTTGTGTCTATCTCGCTGTTGGATGGTTGAAATTTGAGGTAGAACTGCCCCGAGGTACGAAGGACATCTTGATGGATGATTTCTGCAAACTCCGACTGGATGCGAAAGAATTCTTGTCGGATGTCCGCGTCCTGGATTGCCCCCAAGCTTGCGGCCCAATCTTTGAGATTATTTGGTAGGAGAAGGTGATTATGGTCCCGCACGATCGCCCGCATGTGATGGAGGGCTTAGTAGGCATCCTTCTGACCGCCAGGCGGCTGCTTGACGCAGGGGAACGTCGTATTGTGGGTGAACACGTGTTTGCCGTACCTACGAACTGGCCTCTTAAAGGTGCCTCCAGATGCGGCGTAGCCGGGGAGAGCATCATCAAGAACTTTCTTGATATTTGTGTAGTCTATCTTGGAGTCACGGTCCGGGTCGAGATACGTGGCCATGGAATATTTCGGGCTTAAGAGGATGAGTGTGCAATGTGTGTCACTGCACAGAACACGGAATGTTAGAAAAAAAAGAACGATCGAAATCTAAGAAATCATATGTTACGGGGCGGTTAGGAGATGACTTACTCGGGAAAGTAAGGCACGAGGAAGTTATCCTTATCTGGGTTTGCCAGAATGACGCCTTCGAGGTGTGAACTCGCGACTTGCCGGTCCCCAGCGCTGCCCAAGATCTTGGCACGCATGTAGAAGGGGTCGACTATCACAATGTCCGGGGTCTTGTCTCTAATGATCCGCATCTCCATACTCAGCGAAAACAGCCGAACGAAGGTGTAGTGCAGCGGATGAAGGTTAAGCATAGCAAAGATGTCATCAAATCGCAGGACGATCGTACCCCCGACGGCGCTATCCACAAAGCCCTTGCCCTCTGGCACCTTGGCCACGAAAACCGGGTATGCCACATCATTCTCTCTGAGACGCCGCTTCTCCAAAGAAAGAACACTATCATGCAGACTCCGCATAGCACCGGTTGCAGCATTGAGCATATTTGTCGGTAGCATCGGCCTACCCGCCACATGCACCCTCCTCGAGATATCCTTAGGTGAAGGTGGTCCGTCCTGAGCACGGATCGTACTCGGTGCCGGTTGGCTCGCACTGGCGCCCTTGTTAGTCTTTCGTTTCCGTCCCTTCTTCTTGATCTGCTGTAATGGGATCGAGTTCTGCTCACAGACCGCCTTCTTGAGCGTGTTGGGGCTGATAATATTTGGCACCTCAGCTATCTGAGGCTCGGTGAAGGCGGCAGCTGGAGGCGTCTCCTGAGAACTGAACGCCAGACGACACCTGTTGCAATTGGGTTTCTCCGCCGTACCAGCTAGATCGCGGTCGTCTTTTTGAGGGTTGGGTTCTTGAGAAGGAGGCCCGCAGAACTCGTCACCGTACCCATGCTCGGAAAAGTACTTATCGACGTTGGTAAATGTACCGTCGTCGTTGTCGTCGTCGTCCGGATCCTGTGCCATATGCATGTTCAGATCCTGTGCCATAGGGATGTCCGGCAGGTCCGGTAGCGTTGCGGCGTTCTTGCCATGGCTTGGCGCTGGCACGACTGGCGGTCTTGTCTGTGGGGTGGTGTCCCCCGCCCCCAAACGAATCTGGCTCTTCGGCCAAAGCAGGGGCCAGCTTACACAGGCGCTGAGGGTCATCACATCATCTTCGTCGGCCCCAGCGGGTCGAATCGGAGGTAACAACTTGTCGCAGCCTGGCAGTACCCGAACCAGTTCAACCCTATAGAAGGTGGGTGGCATCGGATTACCGTGGAACACGCGGTTGCCCGGTTGAACGATTCTGCCCTTGGCGACATCGACCAACTCGCCGCCCACGAAGTGCAGGAGAGTGCAAGGAACATCGGTGGCGCCCTGCGAAAACATGTAGGGCGTCAGGGATGCCCAGTCAAAGGCAAGGAGATGAAGTCATCGGCCGAGAGGCTTAGTTACCGTGATGCCGTCGAGCTCGGCTAATGTCGAGGCACCGCCAACGGCGGGCGTGCGCGTGCAACTGACGGAGGGGCCGCTTGCTGGCGAGGTGCCGGCCGGCGTACACCCAGGTGCATTAAGCTCCAATGCCCGTGCCGGCGCCGGAGACACGAATACCGCCTCCGCCGGAGACACCAATGGCGCCGCCTGCGCGTTGTGCGAGTTGCTGGCCGTGAAGTTGGCAACCGGGGGAGGCCCCTGTTGGCCGCCCGCAATCCACGTCGTCAGCCCCTGAATCAAGGTAGGCACAATGGCGGTGAGCGTCGTTCCCAGTTGTTGTTGCACTTGCTCTTGGACAATCTCCGGAATCCGCGCCACTTGTGCCTTGAGTTCTTGAACCTCGCGCGACTGGCTTTCCGAGATGGTCTTTTTCTCCTTTCGCCCACCAGCGGTATAGTATGACGACCATTTTGTGGACAAGCCTTTGCCGGCCACACGACCAGCTGACGACGGCTTACTGAGCTTATCCTTGTTTTTCATTACGTTCAACGCCCTATTTAAAGGGGTGTCAAAAGGGGAGCTCTGAGATGACCCCGCGCTACTGCTTTCAGCCTCCTGCGGAAGGAATGTGAACCATTTAGAAATTTGGCTTCATTAACTAGAATGCAACCATATATGTAGCTAATTACGTGGGGGTGTATTCCTTACCAGAACTTTCTCAAGCGCCTTGGTCTTCGGATCCGTGGTAAGCTCCTTTGTTACCGGGTCCTCCTTGTACCGGGCCCTGACAAAGTTCCTGGTCTGCTTGTCAGAGAATTTCTCGAAGCGGGGCGGTAGGCCTTGCTCGGCACGCTCCGCGTCCTCCTTGTCCCATATAGGCTCCACCACTCTATAACCGCCGGGACCGAGTTGGTGGACCCCTAAGTTCAACTGCCGCATTTCTTTCCCCCACTGACTTGATTCGGAGGTTGCGCTGCTCTCGCACTTGATCTTGAACTCCTTGTAGTCATCTTCGCTCATCAAAGGATATTTCGCCTTGATCTTCTCATAACTATCACCTTTTTCAATCATTGCCTTCACCGTGCTTCTCCATGTAGACAGGGCCGTGCTCATCCTCGTGAGGGCGGCACTGTTCACTTTATTCCCTGAGAGGCGTGTGTTTGCAAACTCATTGGGGAACTTGTATCGTTCGTGCAGCTTCGTGAAGAGGAGGCAGCGCAAATTCCCTCGGTCCTTATGCCTTAGGTTCTCGGTGTTGATCGAGACGGTGCTCCGGAGAATGCACCCGAGCTGAACCAAGTACCCCTTGACTACATGTTTGGGCGCCGTTGGATGCCCGTCGGAGTTCACTTCAGTAAATTCCTCCTTGACGGTGCCGAGCATGTTCGGGCGCCGGTCCTTCCATTGCCTCTTCGGTTGGCTGCCATCTGGGCGTGCGCCGCCATCATCAGTGGTGGCATCCTCGGTGGCACCATCAGTGGTGTCATCATCCCCGACCCCACAAGGGGTTGTGTAGTCAGGATCGGTGTCTTCCGCGGCATCGTCCCGATAGTGGTGAGGTTCTTCCTCCATCTCCTGGGACAGCTCCCAGAATTGCTTGCCACCCGAACCGCTGGCCTCATCGTTGTGGGCCATGTTTCGCTCTAAATAGGAAAAAAGTTTGGTCAAAAAGTTGGTTATTGTCAAGGAACAAGATCATGGTCTCATCATTTAGGGTTTGTCGACACCGAGGTATCCTAAAAGCTAATCTTTTATCATTTAGGGTTTGTCGACGCCGAGGCACCCTAAAAGCCTAAGCGTACATCATTTAGGTTCTCATCGACACCGAGGCACCCTATAGAAGCAAAGGTTTCATCATTTAGGGTTTGTCGACGCCGAGGCACCCTAAATGCTAAGTTAAGTTTTCATCATTTAGGGTTTATCGATGCCGAGGCACCCTAGGTTGGGGCTAATCACTTGGCACTAATCACTTGGCTCTATTGCCACCTATGTTGGGTTTATCATCTAGGGTTTATCGATGCTAAGGAGAATTCTAAGTTGGGCGTAATCACTTGGCTCTATTGCCACCTATGGTTTAATGCGGCAAGAATGGCGGGGCAGTTGATCCTACTTAATTAAGTACTAAGATACCCCGGCCCATGCATTAGTCGCAAGTACCCCATATGTCCTATTTTTAGCAAAGTCATGCTAAATCTCATAGGGAAAATTTCAGCATGACCTTTGCTGAAAATAGGACAAATGGAGTACCCGAATTTGCCGGAACGGAAGTTAATCGACATTCCGGCAAACTCAAGGGCCTCTCGGGGTACCTGCAAAATCATCACGACACGATGGTCGGAGACAAAACCCAGCAAATGATCCACAGTCCCACACTACTGAATGGGTTTTTGCAGAAACAAAACAGACATCACAGGAGAGAAGTCCCTGTGGACAAGTCAGAATGGCATAAAAACATGACTGCATACATTAGGGCATATGTGATTTTGGTACAGCTACACTACTGCAGGCTGCATACATTCAGTCATTCTAAAATTTATTTTAGTCTACTACTAAAATTCAGCACTAGCATATCTTCAACACTCCAATTTCTTTCAGTTTTGGCAGTTTATTTCCAGCTTCAAAATTTAAGAGAATAAGGATAGTAGGAAATGAAAAAGAATTATGCTCAAAGAACAATGGTAACAGCAAAATATTGAAACCTTTGGTAAGCATTATATTACAAAAAAAAAACAAGATATGCAGTACTATACAATATCCATAACCAGAAAACAAGACATGCATAGGCTATATTTGAAACAAGATATTTTGCCAATCTTAGTTAACTGAAACTATCTACAATTCATGTGTTCAAAATTTCAGTTACATTCAGCTGTTGTGCAAAAACTATCCTCACTTTGCTTGAGCACTGCAAAGTACCTTTCCTATGCAGCAAGAGAAAGCTGTAAAGCAGGTGATCTCACCTGCAAGGCACCAGGGTTGAGAAGCAACACACAGATGCCTTCTTTTGGGGAGGAAACAGCAGCCCAATTAGTAGTGCCTCATTGTTAAGGTGTTGTTCAAGCTTCTTATATGGATGAGATGGTATGATTTGTGGTCCTAGGAGATTTAGTTTGGGGGTCATAATCTCCAACCTCATCACAAAATACTACTACTACTGCTGCATATGATTCATGCCCTAAGCACAATATACTACTACTACTGCTACATCATATCATAGGAAATAATTGCCACTGATATCATTCCAGCCTCTCAAGTGGAAGATGACCCAGCTAACTGAATTTAGTTTCAGTAAGGTTTTTAGTAAAGCCAAATTAACTGAATTTTCAGTGAATTTAACAACAGGAATTTTCTTGCTGGCATATCTGAGAAACTTTAATTTCTCATAATTTATCAGCATGCTAGTCAACATCAAAGCTCTCCTTGTTTCGAAAGTAACTAGAACAACAATTGTGCAGACCTGGCAATTTTTTTGCACTGCAAATTCACACTGGCATTGCAAATCGTCAGGTGTAGTACTGGCATTGCATTGCAAATTCACCATAATCCCTCATGACAGTTAGATGGAGTAGCACTCTTGATTAACAGGATGGCACCTACGGCCTGGAAGTGATCCATGGAAGAACTCACCTTGATGGACGCGGTCGCAGACGAGGTTGTAGACGGCAGTGGAGCAGAGACGAGGTCGCAGACGCGGTCATGGTGCTCCGGTGGACGCCGGCGTCGAGGAGGCTGCGGGCGGCGATCCGGAGGAAGGGGCCCGTGATGTCGTCGGCGTCCTTGGCCGCCTTCTTGGCCGTTCGAGCAGAAGAAGGCACGGGTGGTGAGAGGAGGAGGAGGAGAAGCTAGGGGGATGGGGGAAGGGAGGGAGGGGACGTACGTGCTGGGGCGGGGTGGAGTCCGGCGGGGGTCGGGGCGGCGGCGTCGAGGCAGCGCAAGACCACAGCGGCGGACGACGTGCAGGCGCGGCGGACGGAGGGGGCGGAGCAAGGGGGCAGCGGCGTACGGTTGGGGTCGAGGAGTGGGGGATCTGGCGAGCGAGGGAGGGAGGGAGGCGACAGTGCGAGGGGAACAAGTATGTCTATTCTAATGGCGCACCTCCCCTGGTGCACCATAAGTACGTCGATTCTAATGGCGCACCTCCCCGTGGTGCGCCATTAGAATTTTGTTTTACTTACTAGCCCGACTGGTCAGGTTATATCCCACCTAACCCTATCTCCATCAGAACACGCCCACTAGCCCGACTGGTCAGCACGCAGCACACACACTAGGAGGTCCTGGGTTCGATTCCCAGGCTCCCCAATTTTTTTATGCATTTAAAATGCTGTTTGATATTTATTTGTGTTTAAATATGTTCAAACTTGTTTAAATCATAACAGTAATAATTTTTTATGCTTTTTTTGCAAATTTAGTTGCATTCATTTGTGACGCTGGAGCGGGCCGGGGAGGGTGCGGGGGAGTGGGTGCGGGGGGTCGTCGGCGACGGCCGGTGGAGCGGGGGAGGGTGCGGTGGGTCGTCGGCGACGGTGGAGTGGGGGGGTGCGGGCTGGGGGTCGGCGGCGGCGGCCGGTGGAGCGGGGGAGGGTGCGGGGGGTCGGCTACAATCGAGAAATACAATCGAGTGTCCATGAAATTTAAAAACATTCATGAGTTCAAAAAGTGCCCATGAAATACAATCGAGAAATGAAGGCTACAATTTAAATACAATCGATCTTAGCTAGCTATCTGTTCACAATCTTCTTGCCCTTATTTTTCGTAAATGGAGTTCTTCTCTTGAACGGACATCCTTTAGGTAGGGTGGTCCTGCTTCTTCTTGTGGTGTATGCTAATACTTCATCGTCGTCGTCATGTTCCATCTTCGGGTCGCCGTACTTGTCGAAGTCTTGCTCATTGGCGACTCCATCCATTCCGATGATCTTCCTTTTGCCTCTCCTCACGACAACACGACTGGGCTTTGATGGGTCGGTAATGAAGAAGCATTGGTCCACATGGGAAGCCAGTACCCATGGCTCAGTTTTCACGGTGACGTTCGCGCCTGCGGTCTTGGATTTGGCTTCGGGTATAACCATGGTGGTGAAATACCGGTCTTCTTTTATGACGCTCTTGGCCCATCTGACACGGAACATCGGGACCTTCTCTCCAGCGTAGCTCAGCTCCCAGATCTCCTCGATCCTTCCGTAGTATCTATCCTTGTCGTTACCGGTGTAGGATTCCATCGTTACCCCGGAGTTCTGATAACCATCGCTCTTCATGTCCTTGTCCTCGGTGTAGAATGTGTAGCCGTTGATATCGTACGCCTCATACGTCATCAGGTTGTGCTCGGCGCCCTGTGACAAGGTGAATATGAGTTGTTCTTCCACGGAAGAATCCTCATGTAAAGGGTACGACAGAAGCTTCTGCTTGAACCAACGCGTGAAACATGAGTTGTGCTCTTTGATTATATCTCCATCTGTCCTCTGTTGGCCTCGGTCATTGTACGTCTTCTCAATAAACGTTTTGTGCTCTACCACCCAAGGATCGACCACGTCTATGTGTTATAGCGCGACTAGGTTTGCTCTTTCAAAGTCGGCGAGTCGACCATCGAAGTCGACATGCATTTCGCGGCGACCCTCACGGTGACCCCATCCAGCGAGCCTGCCAAGGTGCCTGTTGATGGGCAGACCAACGGGGCTCTCGATGCCTAGATAATTCGTGCAGTAGGAGATGCCCTCTTCGGTCAGAAAGCCCCTGGCTATGCTTCCCTCTGGACGTGACATGTTGCGAACGTATCCTTTGATGACACCATTCATCCTTTCGAACGGCATCATGCTGTGCAGGAACGTCGGACCGAGTTGGATGATATCCTCCACGATATGGACCAGCAGATGCACCATAACATCGAAGAATGCGGGAGGGAAGTACATCTCAAGCTCGCATAGTATCACCATGATCTCTTCCTGTAGCCTTCTGAGTTGCCTCACGCCAACCGACTTCCGAGAGATGACGTCGAAAAAGTTGCATAGGCCAAATAGCGTTTCACGGACGTGCGCGTCCATGATCCCACGGATTGCAACTAGAAGTATCTGCGTCATCAGCACGTGACAGCCATGAGACTTCATCCCGCTGAACTTCTGCTTCACTGAGTCTAGGTATCTGCTTATCTTCCCCGCGTAACCGTAAGGAAGTTTTACTCCTACGAGGCAGGTGAAAAACTGATCGATCTCCTCCTGACTTAGAGTGAAGCACGCGGGAGGGAAGTCATTTCCGGTCTTCTTGGCCTTTTTGCCTTTGTGACGACTTTCCGTGTCCTGCTTCGCCTCATCATCATCATCATCATTAGCGTCCCAGGTTACTAATGGCGCACCACCACACAATGCGCCATTAGTAACCCTGGTTACTAATGGCGCACCTGCTGGTGGTGCGCCATTAGTAGTTTTGCAAAAAAACACTAATGGCGCACGGGAAGCAGTGCGCCATTACTAGCTTAAACTAGTAATGGCGCACTGCACCCGGTGCGCCATTAGTAGTTTTGCAAAAAAGTAAAAAAAAATAGTGGCGCACTATGTTGCTGGTGCGCCATTACTAGTTACAACTAGTAATGGCGCACCATGTCCTGGTGCGCCATTAGTATGTCTGGCAAAATAACAAAATGTTACTAATGGCGCACCGTTTGTCTGGTGTGCCATTAGTGTCTTTCACACTAATGGCGCACCAGCACATGGTGCGCCATTGCTATATAGCAATGGCGCACCACATGTCTGGTGCGCCATTAGTGGCCATTCCATCTATAGCCCTTTTCCTAGTACTGAACACTCATCGGACCACATAATCAATATGTATTATTTCCAGTAAGTCATTAGCGCGCTCCATTGTTCCGAAGAACGGAGTTTTAGTCATCTTGCCCATGAGGCATGGTTCGCAAGTATTAAATGATTCATAATCAAGTGGTTCCAAAAGACCATCTGCATGGAGTTTCTTCATGCGCTTTACACCAATATGACCTAAACGGCAGTGCCACAAGTATGTTGCACTATCATTATCAACTTTGCATCTTTTGGCATCAATATTATGATTATGTGTATCACTACGATCAAGATTCAATAAACCATTCAGATTGGGTGCATGACCATAGAAGGTTTTATTCATGTAAACAGAACAACAATTATTCTCTGACTTAAATGAATAAATGTATTGCAATAAACATGATCTAATCATATTCATGCTCAACGCAAACACCAAATAACATTTATTAGGTTCAAGACTATTCCCAAAGGTAGAGGGAGTGTGCGATGGTGATCATATCAACCCTGGAATTATTTCCAACACACATTGTCACCTTGCTTTTAACTAGTCTCTGCAGCTCCTGTTTCAAGTTACTAATCTTAGCAACTGAACCGGTATCAAATACCTAGGGGTTACTACGAACACTAGTAAAATACACATCAATAACATATATATCAAATATACCTTTGTTCACTTTGCCATCCTTCTTACCCGCCAAGTATTTGGGGCAGTTCCACTTCTAGTGACCATTTCCTTCCTAGTAGAAGCACTCAGTTTCAGGCTTGGTTCCAGCTTTGGGCTTCTTCACGAGAGTGGCAACTTGCTTGCCATTCTTCTTGAAGTTCCCTTTCTTTCCCTCGCCCTTTTTCTTGAAACTAGTGGTCTTGTTTAACCATCAACACTTGATGCTCTTTCTTGATTTCTACCTTCGCCGATTTCAGCATCGCGAAGAGCTTGGGAATCATTTTTGATATCCCTTGCATATTATAGTTCATCATGAAGTTCTAGTAGCTTGGTGATAGTGACTAGAGAACTCTGTCAATCACTATCTTATCTGGAAGATTAACTCCCACTTGATTCAAGCGATTGTAGTACCCAGATATTCTGAGTGCATGCTCACTGGCTGAGCCATTCTCCTCCATCTTGTAGGCAAAGTACTTGTCAGAGGTCTCATACCTCTTGACACGGGCATGTCCGATCATCACGTGAGATGGGGTAGTCATCAATGGTAAACATCTCTATGTTGATCATATCTACTACATGACTCATGTTCGACCTTTCGGTCTCCACTGTTCCGAGGCCATGTCTGTACATGCTAGGCTCGTCAAGTTTAACCCAAGTATTCTGCATCTGCAAATCTGTCTTACACCCGTTGTATGTAAACATAGAGTCTATCACACCCAATCATCACGTGGTGTCTCGAAACGACAAACTGTAGCAATGGTGCATACTCAGGGAGAACACTTTTATCTTGAAATTAAGTGAAGGAATCATCTTATAATGCTACCGCCATTCTAGGCAAAATAAGATGCATAAAAGATAAACATCATATGCAATCAAAATATGTGACATGATATGGCCATCATCTTCTTGTGCTTTTGATCTCCATCTCCAAAGCATCGTCATGATCTCCATCATCACCGGCTCGACACCTTGATCTCCAGCGTAGCATCATTGCGTCGAGGTCGTCACGCCAACTATTGCTTCTACAACTATCGCTAACGCATAGTGATAAAGTAAAGCAATTACATGGTGCTTGCACTTCATACAATAAAGAGATAACCCTAAGGCTCCTGCCGGTTGTCGATATTACAAAACATGATCATCTCATACATCAACATATATCACATCATATCTTGACCATATCACATCACAACATGCCCTGCAAAAACAAGTTAGACGTCCTCTACTTTGTTGTTGCAAGTTTTACGTGGCTGCTACGGACTTCTAGCAAGAACCGTTCTTACCTACGCATAAAACCACAATGGTGATTCGTCAAGTTTGTTGTTTTAACCTTCTTCAAGGATCGGCCGTAGTCAAATTCGATTCAACTAAAGTAGGAGAAACAGACACCCACCGGCCACCTTTATGCAAAACTAGTTGCATGTCAGTCGGTGGAACCGGTCTCATGTGCGTGGACATGTAAGGTTGGTCCAGACCGCTTCATCCCACAATACCGCCGAATCAAAATAAGACGTTGGTGGTAAGCAGTATGACTAACACCGCCCACACCTCTTTGTGTTCTACTCGTGCATATCATCTACGCATAGACCTGGCTCTGATACCACCTTTGGGAAACGTTGCATGGAAAACAAAAAAATTGTACACACATGCAAGATCTATACATGGAGATGCATAGCAACGAGGGGGGAGAGTGTTTCTACACACCCTCGTAGACCATAAGCGGAAGCGTTTAACAACGCGATTGATGTAGTCGAACTTCTTCGCGCTCCAACTGATCAAGTACCGAACGTACGGCACCTCCGCGTTCTACACACGTTCAGCTCGGTGACGTCCTCTGCCTTCTTGATCCAGCCAGATGGCGAGGTAGTAGATGAGTTCCGGCAGCACGGCGACGTGGTGACGATGATGGTGAGGTGATCTCCACAGGGCTTCGCCTAAGCACTACGAAAATATGACCGGGGGTGTAAACAGTGGAGGGTGGCACCGCACACGGCTAGCCAATTGTCTGGTGTGTGCTAGGCGCCCCCCTCCCACATAAAAATAGGTGGGAGGGAGGGAGGAGGAGCCATAGGAGGCGCCCAAGTAGGAGGAATCCTACTTGGAGTCCCTCCCAAGCCCCCTTGCCAAATATAACCGAGGAGGAAGGAAAGAGGGGGGAGAGGGAAGGGGGAGTCCTACTCCACACTTTCCTTTCCCTTCCCCTCTTTCCTTCTCCTCCTAGGCCGGCATGATATGGGGGGCGCACCAGCCCCTTGTGGCTAGTGCGTTCCCTCTCTTGGCCCATAAGGCCCATATCTTTTGCCGGGGGTGCCCAGAACCCCTTCCGGTGACCCGATAAGTAGACGGTAACCACCGAAACACTTCCGGTGTCTGAATACCATCGTCCTATATATCAATCTTTACCTCTCGACCATTTAAAGACTTCTCGTCATGTCCATGATCTCATCCTGGACTCTGAACAACATTTGGTCACCAAATAACATAACTCATATAATACTATGTCGTCATCGAACGTTAAGCGTGCGAACCCTACGGGTTCGAGAACTATGTAGACATGACCGAGACACATCTCCGGTCAATAACCACTAGCGGAACCTGGATGCCCATATTGGCTCCTACATATTCTACGAAGATCTTTATCGGTCGAACCATTATGATAACATACATAATTCCCTTTGTCTATCGATATGTTACTTGCCCGAGATTCGATCGTCGGTATCTTTATACCTAGTTCAATCTCGTTACCGGCAAATCTCTTTACTCGTTCTGTAATACATCACCTCATGACTAACTCCTTAGCCATTTGCTTGCAAGCTTATGATGTGTATTACCGAGAGGGCCCAGAGATACCTCTCCGATACTCGAAGTGACAAATCCTAATCTTGATTTATGCCAACTCAAGAAACACCTTCAGAGATACCTATAGAGCATCTTTATGATCACCCCGTTACATTGTGACGTTTGATAGCACACAAGGTATTCCTTGGGTATCCGGGAGTTGCATAATCTCATAGTCGATGGAATATGTATTTGACATGAAGAAAGCAATAGCAATAAAATTGAACGATCATTATGCTAAGCTAACGGATGGTTCTTGTCCATCACATCATTCTCCTAACGATGTGATCCCGTTATCAAATTACAACACATGTCTATGGTTAGGAAACCTTAACCATCTTTGATCAACGAGCTAGTCTAGTAGAGGCTTACTAGGGACACGGTATTTGTTTATGTATTCACACATGTATTTAGGTTTCCGATCAATACAATTCTAGCATGAATAATGAAAGTGCGTTAAGTTGACTAGAGGGGGGTGAATAGGCGATTTTTTTGAATTCTTCACTGAGGAATTTCAGGGTGAGGAAATTCTTAAGAGAAGAACTACTTGTAGCGGAATAAGTACTCAGATGCAAACATAGAAGAGCATAAGCATGGTCATCATGATGAAATGAAAACACGCATAGAGTACAGAAAGCGTAAACACGGGATAAACAGAATGAAGACAAACAGACTGAAGAAATTGGACTGAGGAAATTGAGAAAGTATTTAGTCAAAGTCTTCAAACATATATGGACAAGCACACAACATAGTAATGAGGAAATGGAAGAGTTGAGGAAATAGAACCAGTAGGCTTGGTGAAGACAAAGATTTAGTAGACCAGTTCCAACTGTTGTGATAGTTGTATGTCTGGTTGGAGCAGCTAGGTATTTAAACCTGAGGACACACAGTCCTCGCCGTATTCTCCTTGAGCTAAGGTCACACAGACCTCGCCCAATCACTCGTGGTAAGTCCTCAGGTGACTTCCGAACCTTCACAAACTCGGTCACTCGGCGATCCACAATTTCCTCTTGGATGCTCTAGACCATGACGCCTAACCGTCTGGAAGATACACAGTCTTCAAAGGTAACAAGCGTCGGATCCACGCAGGATCAATCTCTTCAGTGATGCTCAATCACTTTGGATTGTAGGTGTTTGGGTTTGGGTTTTCCTCACTTGATGATTTTCGCTCAAAGTCCTCGGAGGATGGGATGCTCTCGAATGACAAGTGTTAGTTTCTCTCGGAGCAGCCAACCAGCTAGTGGTTGTAGGGGGGCTATTTATAGCCTAGGGAGCAGCCCGACATGATAAGACATAAATGCCCTTCAATGATATGACCATTAGGTGGGTAGATATTTTGGGACAGCTGGCGTGTAGCACAGCAACGGACGGAAATTTGACTATCAAATTCCTCAGGGCTATCATGTTCCTCACTTGTAGGCAATCCGCACTGGCGAATTCCTAACTCCTCAGTCAGAACAAATTCCTCAGAGACCAGAAGAACTTCGTCTCTGTCACTGAAGAAATTGACTGAGTTGTATGAGATTTCCAATGGCTTCACTCGAAGGGATTGGTAGGTGTAGGATTTTGAGTTGAGCATCACATGGAAATTTTTCCTTAGTATTTCCTCAACCCCCTTTAACAGTATGGTGTTTCCTATGACTCAAGAAAGAGAAAATGAAACTACGAAAACAAAAGTCTTCACGCTTCATGTTCCTCGTATGAATACCAAGTCGTCAGGGTCACACCAATTTCTTCACTTTCAAAGTCTTCAGAAATCCAAAGTCTTTAGTCGAAGACATTCATTTTTAGGGGTCGACTTTCTCTGTAAATATCAAACTCCTCATAGACTTATAGACATGTGTACACTCACAAACGCATCAGTCCCTTAACCTATAAGTCTTCAATACACCAAAATCACTAAGGGGCACTAGATGCACTTACAATCTCCCCCTTTTTGGTGATTGATGACAATATAGGTTAAGGTTTCAACGGGTATGGAACATATGAAGTGTAAATACTGATATTGAGGAATTTGATTGCAAGATATAGAAGAACTCCCCCTGAAGATGTGCATAGTAAGGAATTTGCTTTTGAAGCAGTGCACACTTGAAGAGTAGAATCATGGAGATCTCACCCTATATCTTGTAATTCATACACGCATTTAACATATAATATGAAGAATTTGAAATGCATGATGAAATATGGTGACTGATGTAATTCAGCATGCGTGCATTAACATATATGAGGAATAAGCATGCAGAAGAACACAGCAAAAGTATCAGACCACCATCAGGTTTAAGTTTACAACTCGATCCAGCAAAGTCTTCAAAAGAACGAGAGTTGTAACTTAGCAAAGAAACGCCCATATATGTAGACCCGCTTGAATACTAACTCAAATTTCTCCCCCTTTGTCATTGAATGACCAAAAGGATCGAAAAATGAGGACTAACGCCCCTGAAGAATATCATGTTGATGCAGGAGCGCCAGTGTTGTTGGGGTCGGTTGTTGTAGTAGGGCATGCCGCAGTGTCATCCAAATCTTCATGCTCATCCGTGTCGCGCGATGAAGAATATGAGCTGGCCACCAAGGAAGGAACTTTGACTTTCTTGAATTTCTTCGCTGGTGGTTGAGACCAGTCAAAGTCCTGCTTGAGACCCATTTGCTTCAGATCTTCTTCACCATAAAGATGTGACAGAACAGCCCAGGTGCGACCGAAGACTTCATGGAGGTAGTAATGATTTTTCTTCACTGCATTGTGTGTAGCAGTCATGTTGTGAAGAATTGAACCAAACTGACGCTTAACCCATTTGTGGTCGCGATCGACCTTCTGGTGAAGACTGAGGAGAAGCTCACGATTAGTCATCACCCTTGGAGCTATGCCTTGAGGATTTTGCTTAGAAGCATTCATGGCAGAGTCATGAGTGGCAGAGTCATCATTGGTGGAGTAGGATGCAGCTTTGCGAAATTGACCATCCAATGGACGAATGCCTTCATTAATAACAGTAGTGGCCTTGCCCTTTTCATCAGCTGAGGAAAATGTTCGTTTGAGGACTTCAATGGGGGGCAAGTAGCTGAGATGATTTTGAAAGTCAGCCTTGTAGTTGAGTGAAGACCTTGTTCTGAGGAATCTCATAATCCAAGGAGCGTAAGGCTTCAACTCAAATGGAGACAACATTGGCCAGAGTCCTCATGAAGAAATCATGGTAGTTGACAGGAACGCCATGAATGATGTTGAAAAGCAGATTCTTCATGATGCCAACGACCTCTTCATCATTCGATTCGTGGCCTTTGATTGGACTCAATGTCTTTGTCAGAATGCGATAGACAGTCCGAGGCACATACTGCAATTCCTTCACGAAGAATTTGGTCCTTGGGGCTTGAACGGGCTTCAGCGGCTTCATCAACACTTGCATGTAGTGATCTGTAAGCTCAAGTTTATGGTATATACAACGAGCACCTTCAAGGGGAGGACTCACAGGCAGGGCATGAAGCAATTCAAAGGCTGGTGCTTTGAAGTGAGTATTTTCTGTCATCCAGTCCAACACCCAAAAGTTCACATCTGCAGCATTTCCTGTGATATGCAGCGTTGCATAGAACTGAAGAATTAGCTCTTCATTCCAATCAACAATATCGGTGCAAAAGTTGAGCAGTCCGGCGTCATGAAGAACACTGAGGACTGGCGTGAAGCAAGGCAGTGATTCCATGTCCACATGAGGAATATGCTCATGATCGAACACTTTCTCTTTGTTGAAGAGCAGCGAAGAATGGAAGTTGGCTTGGCTGGCAGTCCAGAAACGCTTCCTTCTAAGACGAGCAGAGTCATATGGGTTGTACTCCATGAAGAACACGTGCTCGTGGAAGAAGTCATCAGCCTTGAAGTTTTGCTTCTTTGAGAAAGGATCCTTTGGCTTGGGCTGAGGAGTGTTAGTCCATTGCATCACAACCTCTAGAATCACAATCTCAGGATCCACAGGCTGAGGAATTTCAGTTCCTTCTTCAGTTGCGGCCTGGGTCTTCAATTCTTCAGCAGCAATTTCATCAGCACTAGTGGCTGGAATCTCTTCATGAATAGACGGAGTGGGGTGAGGTTCTTCAGAGCCCATTTGAACTTCAGTATGCACAGGGGACTGAGGAATTTCTTGCAATGGAGTGAACAAGGGAGAATTGGGGTGCTGACTTTCCCAAAAGTCATCATTCATCATAGGTGTTGTGCTCCCAATGTCCACATCCTCATCTTCTTCACTTAGTTCTTCAACGCCTGCCTCTTCAGCTATGAACTGAGGCATGGGCGATGAGACAACTAGAGTTGAAGGGATTGTATCCACTTCAATTTCTTCATCCAACTGCTCTGAAGTAGCAGTAGAAGGAATATGTTCATCGGATCCGCTTGGGATCGCATAGTCCTCACCAAAGGGAACAAGTTCCTTTGATGGCATGCATGAGACTGGAACAACATCAATTGGATTCTCAAGAGAGCTTGTCAATTTCTTCATCTTCTTCGGAGCTGAAGATTCTGATGAAGTTGATGCTTTCCTTTTCTTCACGGCTGCACGCTCCGCAGCCTTGGTCTTCTTCGCATCTGATGCAAAAGGAAGAATTGGACTTGGTGTAGGTGCAGGAGGAGCAGAGGAAATTGGCTCATTTTCTCCAGGCACAACTGATGCAGTTGCCCTGGCATGATCAGTTTCTTCAGGCACAGCGGTTGAAGCTTCAGCTGGCCTGACTTGTTCTTCAGGTGCAACACTAGTGGTTGCCCTGGCAGTTTCATCAGCGACTAGAATGCTGTCATCAGCCCTGGTACTAGCAATTCCATCAGTAGCCTGATTTTCATCCGCGGTGTTGGCATGTTCTTCAGTCGGCTGGGCAGATGCTTCAGCCTGAGGAATTTCAATGTGCGTTGAAGCAACATTTGAAGAAAAACCTTTCGCCAATTTGACAAATCTGACTTTGGCTCCAAGCCAGTCTGCACGGTAGGTGTCAAATTCATCACTGAGGTTTTTGATCTCAGTTTGAGCAGCAATGAGTTCATCAGTGGTCATTTTCACAATGTTCTTCTTCAGAAGGCACTCCTTCTTGTACTGTGCTTTCTTCAACTACCTGGCCTTTTCAAATTTCCATGTTTCTTCGCCTATGAAGGCGGAAAGCACGTGGCTTTGACCAGGAGTAAGATTGAAGTCAGGCATAGGAGTGTTGGGGTCCTTGTGCCAGAGATCAATGTACTCAAGGATCAACTTTGGATCCAAAATCAGAGGTACATTTAAGCCTTTGGCTCTAGCGGCCATGTGCTACCTGTCTCTGATTATTTCAGCGAGTTCTTCATCATCAGCTTCGTCATCATCAGACGGCACATGGAAGGCGACCTGCTTCTTGTGAGGACTTGGTCGAGAGCCTCGTCCAGCAGTGTCCTTAGTCTTCAGCAGAGTGGGGCCAGTTGAAGCATGCGGAGGACCAGAAGAACTTGCAGAGGCTCCTGAGGCAATTGAGATGCCTGTTGTCCTTTGGCACGAGGCGAGATGCACAGGTGCTGAGGATTTGGAAGGAGGAGCTGAGGACTTTGGAGGAGCTGGTGCAGCTTGAGGAATTTGCTGTGAGGGCTTTGCGAAGCTGGGCCGTGAGGGCATTGCAGATGAGCTTGGCTGTGAGGACTTTGATGCAGAGGCCATGGTCTTGTGTGCGGGCTTCTTGGGCATAGCCTTCTTAGGCTTGCTATCAAAGGCCTCAATAGCAGCAGCAGCAGCAGAATCTTCATTGAATTTCTTCACTACTTCTTTTGCCACTTTGGCCCGCTTGGCTTGTTGCTTAGCCCATTCCTTTGGGAATTCTTCACCTCTTCTAATGCTAGATGCATCAGCAACTTGGCCTGGTTCCAATGGAGGTCTTGGGCATGGAGGGTGTATAGAGAATTTCTTCATGTACTTGGGTGTAACGTAGCGATATTGCCTCCATTCTCTGGCCCATCTCCTCTCTATCCTCTGAATGTGCACCTTGCGCTCATTCTTGGTCTCCTTGCCATGTTTGGCCTCATCAGGAGTGCAATATTCATCATATATATCCTCAAGGATTTCAAACGCTGTGTTGACTTCCAATTTCTTTCCACCCTTCTGAGGTTTCTTGCCATCAGCCATTTTCTTCAGCTGAGGAATCTGAACAATAGAATTCTTTGAAGAGGTGTGCAAATTTTCTTCGAGGAATGCTGCAAATGAGTTAAGTTGATGAGAACCTAGAGATTCAGCAGCGGACATGTGTACCTGTGAACAGAATATAGTTGCGAAGAATTTGGAGAGGTCATATGCGTTCTCAGAAGTTTTTGCAAATAGAACAAGTTTGAGGAATTTGACCAGATGAGTCTTGAGGAATTTCACTAAGCATTCTTTGACTTAGGTTCCAAAGTTGTATAGATTGAAAATCCACATAATTGAGGAATCTTGAAGAAAAAATGTTGCTTAGGGAAACAGATCAAGAATAGATGTTGTGTGAGGTGTTTAGTGTGTGAAGATTTGAAGAATAAACACCTTTTGAAGATTTTGTACAAAACATCAGAATCAACAAGGGCAGTAAAAGCAAATTTTAATTACCCTTGACGGGGAACACGAAGAACTGTGAGGTGTAGATTTAGAAGTTTGTCAGTTCGGATCTTCCACGCCCTAACTTGGTAGAGGAAGACAGCTACGGCGGTGGCGAAGTGAAGAAATCCGTGGCCGACGCGAGTACGACAGCGACGAGGTCGAGGCAGCGAAGCTCTTCTCACCGGCGACGATGGAACTAGCGGTGGCCCTAGGTTTTGAGAGCTCGAGCGAGGGAGCGAGGTCGAGCGGAGTAAAAACGAAGTGAGGAAGGGAGGGGGTATTTATAGCCAAAGTGAAAAACTGCTCGCCCGAGGAAATTGGACGAACGTGCCCCTGACCCTTCTCATTCGCGTGACATGTGTCACCCTCGTACTGAGTGGTGGCAATCGTGCGAGATCGTGGGTGAATAGATAAGTTCATCATGGAATGTGGAACGGTTTGAGCGGCAAAAGCCAAAAATTCAGATAAGATAAATTTTAAAGTTTCGTTCGTGAATTCTTCAGCTGTCAAGGACACAGTGAAGAGTTTGAACGAGTTTCAAATAGAACGCACATGAAGAATTTGTGAATAGACTGGGTTGAGTTTAGCATAGAGGGGGAAGGGTCCGATCACATTCACTTAGCAGAAAAAGTAACTTGAAGAAGTAGCAATAAGTGAATGTTGTAGAGGACATAAACTCATATATATATATATATATATATATATATATATATATATATATAAGACATCTAAAAGTTGAAGAAATTGAACAACTGAGGAATTTCAAAAAATTGAAGAAAAACTCAAATTGAAGATTTTCAACTTTTGTTGGTGGCGTGACCCACCGTATAAGAATGATGATTTCAGACACCGCGTACAATTGTCGTAGGGTTCTGAGAATCAAATTCTTCATTAATTTCTTCACACTTAGAGTGTTAGTCTTCATTGATTGAAGACAAATGTTTCTTCGTGTGATGCACATCAAAGTCATCAATTTTGCATAAGTGTTAGGATGTGTGTCCTTTTCAAAGAACATTCGAAGATTCTAGGATATTTAGCTCACACCGCAATTTGCTAAATCTCTTCTCATCCAAGGGCTTTGTGAAGATATCGGCTAGCTGTTCTTTAGTCTTCACATGCTCAATAGAAATGTCGCCCTTCAACACATGATCATGAAGAAAATGATGACGAATCTGAATGTGCTTTGTCTTCGAGTGCTGAACTGGGTTATTAGCAATCTTGATGTCACTCTCATTGTCACAATAGAGAGGCACATTCTTCATGTTGACGCCGTAGTCCTTGAGGGTTTGCTTCATCCATAGCAATTGAGCACAGCAAGAACCAGCAGCAATGTACTCAGCTTCAGCAGTAGACAGTGATACGCAGTTATGTTTCTTCGAGGACCAACAGACCAAGGATCGTTCGAGGAAATGGCATGTGTCTGATGTTGACTTGCGGTCCACACGATCACCAGCATAGTCAGAGTCTGAATATCCAATGAGATCAAAAGCCGAGACCTAGGGATACCATAATCCAAGTGTTGGTGTGTGAGCTAGATATTGAAGAATATGCTTCACAGCCTTATGGTGCGATTCCTTTGGTGTAGCTTGAAATCGGGCACATATGCAAACACTAAGCATAATATCTGGCCTAGATGCACAATATAGAACCAATCATGGAGCGGTATACCTTTTGATCGAAGTCAATACCATTTTCATCAGTGCATAGATCGCCATTTGTGGGCATCGGGATTTTGACGCCTTTGCAGTCTTGCATGCCGAATTTCCTCAGTACATCCTTGAGGTATTTCTCCTGAGATATGAATATGCCATTGCGTTGTTGACGAATTTGAAGACATAAGAAGAATTTCAATTCTCCCATCATAGACATTTGATATTCTTCACTCATCATATAGGCAAATTCATCACTGTAACGTTGGTCAGTACAGCCAAAGATAATATCATCAACATATGTTTGGCACACAAACAATTCACCATCATAAGATTTAGTGAAAAGAGTTGGGTCAAGTGAACCGGGTTTGAAGCCTTTCTTCATGAGGAATTCTTTCAAAGTATCATACCACGCCCGAGGGGCCTGCTTGAGGCCATAGAGGGCCTTATTGAGTCTGAAGACTTTGTCAGGATGCTTTGGATCTTCAAAACCTGGGGGTTGAGCAACATATACTTCTTCCTCAAGCTTACCATTGAGGAATGCAATTTTCACATCCATTTGATATAACATGATATTATGATGGTTAGCATAAGCAAGTAATATGCGAATAGCCTCAAGTCTAGCAACAGGTGCAAAAGTTTCATCGAAATCAATTCCTTCAACCTGTGTGTAGCCTTGAGCTACAAGCCGTGCCTTATTCCTCACCACAAGGCCATTTTCATCTTGCTTGTTGCGGTAGATCCACTTTGTGCCAATGATATTGTGCTTGCGAGGATCTGGACGTTTGACCAATTCCCAGATGTTGTTGAGCTCAAATTGATGTAATTCCTCTTGCATAGCTTGAATCCACTCAGGCTCCAAAAACGCTTCATCTACCTTAGTGGGCTCTATGATAGAGACGAAAGCAAAGTGCCCACAAAAGTTAGACAAATGTGAAGCTTTTGAGCGTGTGAGAGGACCTGGTGCGTTTATGTCGCTGATGATTTTCTCAATCTGCACTTTGTTTGCGACGCGAGGATGAGCGGGTTGTCGTCAAGGAATTGGATCAGCATTTTCTTCAGCACCATTTTCCTCAGGTGCATCAGCATGATGTTCCTCGCGTTCTGGAATGACTTCTTCAGCAGATTCTTCGGTAGGAATGACATCCTCAGTAGCCTTGAACTTGATGGATTCCTCAGGTGACTGTTCATCTAGCACACGAGGTAGGTGCTCTCTTTGCGAGCCATTAGTCTCATCGAACCGCACATCTACAGTTTCAACAACTTTGTGGTGGACGTTGTTGAAGACTTCGTAGGTGTGCGAGTCCTTTCCTTAACCAACACTACAAAAAAATACACTTCCGTGATGATACGTGTTTGTCACAGTAGGTTACATTTTTTGTCATGCATGTACATCCATGACAAATTTATGACAGAATCAAGATAGTCATACCTGTGCTGTCATAGAAGTGTTCCATGACATTACCAAAATTATCATCACGGAAGTGTCCACTTCCATGACGATAAATCGCGCGTCACAGAAGTGCTTTCGTCAAGGGTGACCGACACATGGCATCCACCGTAACGGAACGCCGTTAAGCTATCGGGTCGGGTTTTGGATCCGATAACCCGTTAACAGCCCCGACCAATGGGGATTTTCCATGTGTCAAATCATCATTGGCTGGAGGAAACACGTGTCGGCTCACCGTTGGGACAGATGTCATCCGCTCATTGGACCGAAGGCGCCTATGATACGGCGACACGTGGCACGGCCCAACAGAGGCCCATTCCTGTGAAAAGGCCGGCCCGTTTGACTTGGTCAAAAGGTGGCGGGCCGGCCCACGGAAAGCCTGTTAACGGCATGTTCGCATATAGCCCATTTACAGCTTGCTAACCCAGGGCCTGTTACGCCCTATCCGAATTAGGCCCAGTAGCGTCATCTGGGCTGTCCAATATGATTCAGCCCGTTTTAACATCCGGCCCATGTGTGGCCCATGACTTCTTTCGGCCCATATGAGGACCTTTGTAACTCTTGGCCCATTAACGGCCCGTGGTGAAACTGGCCCGTAATGAACAGTGTATCACTTTATACCCATTAACGGCCCGTTATTCTATTGGGCCGTTTCCAGCCCA
>NC_057808.1:5089673-5094497 GCF_018294505.1 Triticum aestivum | reverse complement strand
AAGCATGATGAACACACACACACACACACACATTTCCGTTAATTAGTATATATGTATTTTTGTATGTTTAATTAGTTTAGATGTTTTAGATTATTATATTTTTCACTAGTATATATGTATGAATGCATGTTAGATGGATATAATTAGTGTTTAATTAGTATGGAATTTTTTTATATAATGTTGTTTTTCTGTTTTTTAATGGATGTATAGAAGTTGCTTTTTCTGTTTTTAGTGTTAGATGCTTAGTTAGTATGAAATTGCATATAGATTTTTGACATATGCAATGATAGCATTTTTCAAATTTCTATATAAGAAATCACAATCCAATAATTTAAAAAATGTTACATTTGCATATTGTATTTGTTCTCGACGATGCTCGGCCCGCATCCTCGCCGTCGACCCGTTCGCGACGACGTCCTGCTTCAGAGGACCCATGTCCGGGACTGGGCTCCGCCGAGCTGGCACTGGGAGGTCCTACCTTCAGGGGTGCGCCGCTTGGTGAGGAACCCGGCCCCGGGTCCCATCGTCGACCCTGATCTCCTTTGGTGGCGTTCGCGTGGGCCATGTTCGTGCAGAGGGAGCCGGACCCGCCGGAGGTGGTGCGTCGCTGTGTCAGGGAGGAGGACGAGCACGTCCGTCTCTACATCGCTGCTATGGACGTCAGGTTCTCCAATACCTGGCAGGTTCTTTGGGGAGATGACCGGAGCTATGATCCTGTGATGGTTCCTTCTCTTTGGGTGTCCACCGCCCGCGCCTCAGGAACCGCGAGTGGCCTAGATTCTTTTGTAGTATTCGATCTTTATTAGCTAGCTAGCTAGTGATGTATTCGACATATAATATTCGAGACGATGTATTCGAGATTATATATATTATTAGAGACGATGTATTCGAGATTATATATTATTCGAGACGATGTATTCGAGACGATGCATATTATGTACTATGATTCCGTTTTTCCTTATTGATTGCATCCATGCATTGTAATTTGAATACAAAATTGTTTTATATTTCTTCTGGATTAGTTAAATAAAAGCTATGGCGGACAATACCGGCAGAGAGGGAGAAGAGGCCCTGTTCGAGATCATACGCACCCCTCGCGAGCCAGATGATCAAAATGAAGAAGATGATAGCTCCCAATATCTGAACAATGTCTGGGAGGGTGATAATATGATATTCGATCGTGACGACCGAATTGATGAAGTCATGAACTATGATTATGATGACGCCGACAATGTTGATCTTGAAATAACAGAGACCGGCGAGGTATATTTATATAAGCAGGCATCTGGTGATCATCACATGTTTTTAATGATTTGAAGATATATTAACGAATCATCTTTCTACTTTCAGCCGTCCGAATCGAGCAAATCTGCTTCTACAGGTAGCAGGATAGTGCGAGGCCCGGGCAAAAAGTTGAAGAAGGGCGTAAAGTACAACATCGATGCCATCAAAACTAATGGCGAACCAAGCGCGCCTAAGAACATTGTGAACAAGTTCATTCGTCAGTGCGGAGTTCTTGTGAGGGACCAACTCCCGATCTCCATTCAAGAATGGAAAGAGCCAAAAAAGAAACATCCAGATCTTACTTGGGTTGACGACAGAGCAAAAAAATGCTTTGGGAATCTCTCATGGAACATTTCACCCTACCAGATCATTTCACTGATGCAGATGTGCAGAAAGTCAAGGACGCTGCTCTTAGGAAGATGGCAATTGCATTCAACACCCACAAGAAAACTATATGGACCAAGTACGTCGCAAGAGCAAGGAAGACTCCAGAATTCACGGGAACACTAGAGAAGCAAAGATATCACTGGCCCGCTTTCGTGAAATTCAAGGAATCAGAATTATCTAAGGAACGGTCGAGAAAAAACAAGGCCAATGCCACAAAAAAGGAGTAGTTCCATAGGCTGGGGCCAGGTGGCTACGCGGTGGCAATGCCTAAGTGGGATAAGTCTGAGCAAGAGATGCTAGATGCAGAGGTCATTCCAGTTACTAAGAGCTGGCCCCCCAGGTGCAGAACTTGGTTCTATGCACATGGGGGGCCGTTGGACCCGAAGACAGGCCAGGTTTCGAAGAAGGCATGTCTTAAAGGAGCCGAAGATAAGTTACTTGATGCAATAGAAGATGCTCGAAAGGGGGTGTTCACGCCCAACAGAGAGAACGACGAGCTTACATGCGCCCTGGGAAATCCTGAACACCCGGGAACAACACGAGGCAAGGGCGTTGTTCCGTGGTATGAGGGATTTTCGGACTGGAAGACCGACTACAGAAGCCGTGCGAGAAGGAAGAAGCTGGAGGAGGAGCAGAGGAAGCAGGAAGCAGAACGCCTTCAAGGCCTAGAAGAATCAGCGCACGCGGACTTGGCACTCAAATTCTAGCGGCAGCAGCAGCAGCAGATCGACTCACTTAGCAAGGAAAGGGGGTCTCAGCAGCGGCAGCAGCTAGCCAGCTAGCGGATGATCCAGCATTAGATAGCACCTTCCCATCCATGCCGAGAAGCAGCGTGGGTTCCGCCCCGGGCGACGCACTGCTGGATAGATACTACTTCCTTACAACTTCCAGTGAGTCACACTGTCTTGTACTACAAATTCTGTTTTTGCTTACTAGCTAGATGTTAATAAGTGTATAGGGTTTAAGGTTAGTTGATGAGTGTTATGCACATGCCCGCTTAATTTATACATGCATACGTATGCGCATGCAGGTACCACTGGATCTTGTTAGACATTCAAGTTGAAGAAGGAAAAGTTGAAGTACTAGACTCACTGCTTAAAAAACCTAAAGAGTACTCAATCGTGAAGGGGATAGTCAACAGCTAATTTCAATCATTATATATATATGTCCTGATATCAACTAATTAATAACTCATTTATTCATTTTCTTTGCCGACGGGCCGGCAGGGCTTGGCAAAAGTTCATCAAAGACGTTCCAGGCCCGTTCAGAGAAAATCTGTATTGGTATCGACCCACAGTAATTAATTAAGTAGTACTAGCTAGCTAGCTACCATGCAATCTCTTTAATTCTAGTTTCAATACCATTAATTATCATGCTTGATTAATTATTATCTCATTGAACTCTATTCTCGTACAGGCCATGAAGCAGGAGCCGGGGAATGATTTATGTGCATACTACGTTTGCGAGAACATTCGCATGATGAAGTCCGAAATGAGCACATCTGATAGACAGCTATGGGTACGTTTGCCAGAACACTATACAATTTTTTTACATCATTATCGATATCTAGTCAGACAACTAATACATGCATATTGATCTCCTTCTTAACAGTTCAATAAGGTGCGGGAGAAGCTCCTACCAATGGATCGCGTACGAGCAATTGCAGAGGAAATAGCAGGATTTTTGCTCGACCAGGTTATAGATCCCATAGGAGAATTCCATTACCCGCAACCGCAGTAATGCCTCCATGTAGGAGAAATTGTATATACCAAATTGTATATATATACGTACATGTGTATGTGTGAATGGTGGTGCGAGACATTCGATTATATATATATATATATATATGCATAACGTGTACAATATGTAGTATCGTAAAATACCAGCAAACGAAAAAGAATTAAATGGAAAACACAAAATTAAAGGAAAAAGAAACCCTGAACCCAAAACCCCCCAAACCTTTTAGTACCGGTTGATGTTACCAACCGGTACTAAAGGGCTCCCCGCTCCCGGCGCAGGCTTGTGCCACGTGGTGGCCCTTTAGCGGCGGTTCGTGCAGAACCGGTACTAAAGGAGGGGGACCTTTTGTCCCCACCCTTTAGTGCCGGTTACAGAACCGGCACTAAAGGCCCTTACGAACCGGTGCTATAGCCCGGTTTTGCACTAGTGACAGGAGGAAAACACTCAGATCAACTAGATCCGATCACACATGTGCTAGGTCCACATACACAAAGAGATAGCAAATGTCCAAATCCAATAAAGGGGGATACAAAAGGGCCACTAGTTCGTCCTAATCCATGAGGAGTTGAGGTCTTCATCCACTAGGGTATCTTCCCACAAGGGGGTCTTGAATCCACTTGGGGGACCTTCTCCTCGGAGGCCTTGGTCTCCAATGGAGTAGGGGTACAAGTAGATGAGCAAGGCTCTATCTCCAAAATGAGCTATCAGAATGCTAACCCTAAAACATTGGGGGAGAAGGAGTATATATAGTCTAGGGGGGGCGAAAGGGTACATGGGCCTCAGCTCGTTACTGCGCGCAGACAGGGGCCCGGATGTCCGGGACTTCGAGTGGGGGCTGGATGAGTTCTATGATGGACGGGCTAGATTTTCGGGCTGGCGCCGGATGTCCGAGGCCAGGCGGGATGGCCTGTTTGGGAACGTAGTATTTCAAAAAAAAATCCTACGATCACGCAAGATCTATCTAGGAGAAGCATAGCAACGAGCGGGGAGAGTGTGTCCACGTACCCTCGTAGACTGAAAGCGGAAGCATTAAGTAACGCGGTTGATGTAGTCGAACGTCTTCGTGATCCAACTGATCAAGTACCGAACGCACGACACCTCCGCGATATGCACACGTTCAGCTCTTTGACGTCCCTCGAACTCTAGATCCAGCTGAGGCCGAGGGAGAGTTCCGTCAGCACGACGGTGTGGTGACAGATGATGAAGTTACCGACGCAGGGCTTCGCCTAAGCACTACGACAATATGATCGAGGTGGAAAACTGTGGAGGGGGCACCACACACGGCTAAAGATCAACTTGTGTCTCTATGGGGTGCCCCCTCCCCCGTATATAAAGGAGGGGAGGAGGGGGCCGGCCGGCCTCAAGGGCGCGCCCAAGGGGGGATCCTACTCTTACTAGGAGTAGGTTCCCCCC